>NC_137806.1:23754905-23907405 GCF_963383645.1 Muscardinus avellanarius
CTTTGCAACTCAATGAAACTCTGTTTCAAAATAAAGAATAAAAATAGGTCGGGAGATGTAGCTCAGAGGCAGAAAGCCTCTGGGTTCCATCTCCAGTACTTAAAAAAAATAAAATGGAAAACAGGGCTGGGAGTGTAGCTCAGAGGTAGAAAGGTAGAATGCCCCTGGGTTCTATTCCCAGTACTGCAAATAAATGAATGAATAAACAAATAAGTAAATTAATTAATTAATTAAATAGGACCGCATGTATAGCTCAGTGGTGGGGTGTCCCTGGGTTCAATCCCCAGTAATGATAGTAATAATAATAATAATAATAATAATAATAATATACATGATATTAAGAATGGTTTAACCAAACCGGGAGTGGTAGTGCATGCTTGTAATCCCAGCATTTGAGAGGCTGAGACAAAAGGATCATGGTTCATGAACAGCCTCAGCTACTTAGTGAGGCCCTTTGCAACTCAGTGAGACCCTGTTTCAAAACAAAAAACAAACAACAACAAAAAAAAAATAGGGCTGGGGCATAGCTCAGAGGTAGAATGCCCCTGGGTTCCAGCCCCAGTGCCTCAAAAGAAAGGGGAGGGGGGCTTAACTCTTTCTAGCCAAGGCACTCAAGTGTGCCTGGGAGCTAAAGGCACTCCCAGGCTGGTCTCCCTCCTCTGCCCTGGGATCTGGGTCTTGGTTTTGCCTTTTGCAATGGGGGGGGGGGGGCTCCCTGCCCCCATGCCCCCAGTGCTGTGGCTGCGCCCTGAGTCTGGGGCCACAGAAACCGCCTGCCCCTGTGACTGGGGTCAGAGCTGGCCACCAAGCCCCACCCTGCAGCCCCATATCCACATATATCATCTCTCAGTTACTCAGGTATTTTCTCAGTGCCCTTAGTTTGGAAAGTAATTCTAGTGTTCATCTAATAAGGAGTGGGAGAGAAAAGAAAAAATAGAAATTCTGGGTTGGGGAAGAGTTGAAATAAAGAATGAGGTGCCCTCACACACATACACACACACACACACACACACACACACACACACACTCCTGTAACAGTCCCAGTGCTCACTGGCACCTCCAGAAACGTGGTCCGGAAGGGACAGCCTCCCTGTAACCTTTACATTTCAGTTCCATCTGAAGCCTGAAATTACGACCATCCGGCCCCTTGAAAGCAGCTTTTTAGCAGGTTGGTAGCAGAGGGCGCAGAAGTCGCTCAAATGCAGGGGCGCAGGGATCCCCAAACAGCCAGTCCCTTTGCATGCAGCCCCGTGCATGTGGCCCGCTTCTCCTGCAGGAGCACCCTCGGGCTGGAGGAGGCTGGGCAGTAGGGGACCAGGGCTGCAGGAGCTCACAGCAAACTCCAGGCGGGGCGGGCGGGCGCTGGCTCCGGACTGCAGAGCTCAGCAAAACTCTGCAACTGTTTTGACGATGATTTTCAGTGTTCCCATCACTACTGAGAGGCTGCCGCTCTCCCCGTGACCACAATCTATTAGCTCCAGTAGCTTTTGAGCGACTCAGCCCGGCCGCAGCTTCCTGCTTACCGCGGCCTGGGGCGCTGCCAGGTCTGGCTTGCAGGGGGCCGCGGCTGTGGGCTGGTGCCGCCCCTCCACGGCCTCCACCTTCACCTCCACCGCTGGGTCCCGACTCTAAAGAGATGCTCCCTCTGCGCGGGTCTTGTGCCCTCCTCAACCGCTTCTAACAGTTCCCAACAGTAATGAGCTTGCAGACAGCAGTAAGAAAGAGCAGCCTTAAAACCTACCCAGCTAGCCGGGTATGGTGGCGCACGCTTGTACTCCCAGCTTTTGGGAGGCTGAGACAGGAGGACTGAGGTTTGAGTCCAGCATCAGCTACTTAGTGAGGCCCTTTGCAACTCAGTGAGACCTTGCTTCAAAATAAAGAGTAAAACATAGGGCTGGGGATGTAGCTCAGAGGTAGAGTGCCCCTGGGTTCCATCCTCAGGACCGCAAAAAAAAAAAAAAAAAAAAAAAAAAAAACCTGCGATGCTAATGAGATCTTTAAAAGTTCAGCTGGGCCTGATGGTTTGTAATCTCAGCATTTGGGAGGCTGAGGCAGGAGGATCTCGGTTTGCGGACAGCCTCAGCTACTTAGTGAGGCCCTCTGCAACTCAGCGAGACCCTGTTTCTAAATAAAGAATAAAAAAATGGGGCTGGAGGTATAGCTTGGAGGTAGACTGCACCTGGGTTCCATCCCAAGTACAAAAAGAGAGGGGGGGGGGAGAGAGAGAGAGAGAGAGAGAGAGAGAGAGAGAGAGAGAGTGTCTCCTGTTACCTGGATCAGGGAGGCCGGGATGAACCTGCCTGTGAACCTGAGGCAGGGCATGGCGGCCTCCTCTGCTAGCTGTGAGGTCTTGTTTATAAGACACCGTTCTACCCTGGTCTTGTCTGTGATTCTTTGGTGGAGATTTTGCGTGTGTGTGTGTGTGTGTGTGTGTGTGTGTGTGTGTACCTCGCACATAAGGTAGAGAGAAAAAAGATTTGAAAAATAAATGCTTTACCTGGTACTTTGTTATTACTTTGGATTATGTTTGAAGAATAAAAAAAGTTCTTATATGTAAGTCACAAAATCTCCCCAAAAGGGGAGTACAATGGATTTTCTGAAAGAAGGAAAGAGAAAAAAGAAAGAAAGGAAGAAAGAGAGGAAAGAAAGAAAGAGGAAAGAAAGAGAAAGAAAGAAAGAAAGAAAGAAAGAAAGAAAGAGAGAAAGAAAGAAAGAAAGAGAGAGAGAGGAAAGAAAGAAAAAGAGAAAGAAAAAAGAGAAAAAAAAAAAGAAAATTCCAGTGCATTTCACACTGCCGGGGTCTAGCCAAATGAGTTTCCGGAGAGACCCAGGGCTGGCGGGCCGGCCGCCTTCCTCACCTGTTGTGGGGGGCAGGGAGGGGGGCCGCTAAGTCATCACTTCTGTAAGTATGTCAGTTACAACTACAAAGGCAACCCCCAAAGAGGTCTTATCCGTTTTTGAGAGCTTCAGTTGGGAACGGCAGGTTGAAGCCCTGCTTTGGTTTGACTTTTTCACCACCCGGAGCTATAAATAGCCGAGCGGTGTGGCTTGCAGGCTGAGTTACCTGCACTTGCCGGGTAGCTGGCGATCCAGGCGACTGCCACATCAACACCGCGGGTCGCTGCCCCCGCGCGCATTTTTCCACAACATGTGTGCGACAAGAAGAAATGCACGGCCCGCGTGTTGTTATTTTTGTTGTAACTTTGCCTTTGCGCATTCCTCCCACACGGTCAGCTCTCGGATAGGAGGCCTCTGAGATGCCTTGAAGAGACGCCGGGTATTTATAGACGAAAAGAAAACATCCTTCTGTGATGTTTTGACTCCTCTGTGTCCATAAACACACTTGTATGTTTTGTGTCTGCTTTTCAGTGTTTTCTGCTCCTCTATCTAGAGTCCCAATAGTCTATAAATTGATAAAATGTGGTGTTTTGCTAGCTGGCTGTAATTCTGACAAACTGCCTTTACCCCCCACCCACCATTTAGAAAATTATTTTCACTTTTAGCAAATAGTACTGTGGCTATCAAGAGTCAAAGACCTGGGTTTCTACTTGTCGTCGAGCTATCAGCCCACTCTGTACACATTAAGAAGTTGTCAGAATTCTCCATCTTCCCGGCTGTAGAAGAAAATGATCGCCCTAACCCGGTCAGCTCTCGGCCCGTCACCCAACAGAGCAAGTATAGCCATGAGAAAGTTTTAGTTCTTTTACACGTAACAAGTTTCTGGTCACACTTCCAGGAAGACAGGTTCCTAGTCCATTCTTCCCTCTAATTTGTCTAATTGGGAGCAAAAATAAATAAGTAAAAATGGTATGTCTCCACCAACACACACAAACACACACACACATTTTTCCTTCTGTGTTTAACTAGTTTCACCAAATCTGTCTAAAACTGAAAAGAGACTTGCTCTAGCAATTATAATCCCAAGTTCTTTTCCTCCCCCTACTATGGCTCCAGCTAAATGAATTTTTCATGTTCAAGACTAAATGATGCAGGCCAACCCCTACTGTCCTCTCATCGTGAGATCCCGGAAGGTCAGCTGCACTGAAATGCCTGGCCATATATGTCATAGTTCTGTGTTCCTTAGTGCCGTTGATCCGAGCCTGACACTAATGTGGTCAGAACTGTCCGCAGGTTCGTGTTCCCCAGAGCCGGTCCACACCTCTCAGACCCATAAGCACACCGGTCACTAACCAGGACCCTGCCAAATTCACGCTGATTACCAAGGAAATAGCGCGCGGAAGGAGGCGGTGGAAACCACCATTCCCCCCTCGCTGGGTTGCTCTTTGGGTCCATGCAACGAAGCAATTGAGATTCCTGGACCATCGTCAGCACTTGAAGTTATTATTCCAACTTCTACAATCGCTCTACCTCGCTTCCCCTGGGTGAAGGCAAACAGGTTCCCAAAGAAAATGGCCTGGTCGTCTTCTTTGCATGCACCTTGGTGGAATACCTCCTTAGAGAAACGGTTGGCTGCATCCTCTCTGTACAGGACAGAGTCCCTGCAAAGCTTGCTTTATTTAGCAGAGGCATAAGTAAAATTATTAAACCCAAAGACTCCTACACAGCACCCTATAGAAGGAAACGAAGCTAAAAATAACCAACCTGATGCCTGAATAATTTTAGAGCCATCAAATGTGGGCGCTTTACCTGACAACTGCCCCAGAAATGAGAAGATGTTGAAAAATTAGCAATTATTCCACAATCAACTCCCCTGTCTGGTTTGTCCCACTCTTTGACATTTCCTCAACACACCCTGTACGCCGCTGTCTCAACAATTAATTAACCTTCACAGGACTCCTATGAGGTAGATGGATGAAAAGCCCAGAAGCTTTATCTCTAGTCTTCAGGAAACTAAAAACAGAAAGGTTATGACTTACCCCAAAGTCACACAGCAAGCTTTCAGAAGTGCCGGGATTGGGACGAAGAAACACTTTCTCAAGCCAGGCCACTGTGATTCCCATCCGAAAGGAATCGCCCTTACTCGTCAGGTTAGCAAGTTCCTTCCCCAGACCCAGTTCAATTCTCCGATCCTTCCGAGGGGGAGCAGCCTTAGACTGAGTTGGCCAGAAAAAATAGAACTGAATTCAACTTAATAGGCAGAGAAAAAAAGAAAGAAAGAAAGAAAGAACAAGGAAGGTCGTCAATAAAGAATCTTTCATTCGGGTAGCCAAACTGTCAACCAGTCAACGTAACGTAGCGTCGCAGGAACAATGAATACAGAAATATACTCAAGAGTGGGGAAATGTTAAGTTCCTGGTCCTGTCAGAAGAAAACAAAAGCCTCACATAAACAAAGGCCGTGGTGTCCAGGGGCCATTCAAGGCAGGCTCACGGCTTCTACATTCAGGCCTCTGCAGTATTTTGGGCCACCATTTATAGCACCGGAGACATCCTTGCTAGGCCACCATGTTATAGCGTTACTTTACGTGACAACTATAAGAACCTTCCTGTTCTTTTGCCTAAATTCCATTCTCCCCAGTCTTTTCCCATATTTTTCCCAAATCACGCTTACTCATGCATTTTTTTGCAGGAAACTAAACTACAGACTTATTCCAGAGAGACAATACAGTTGCCATAGGAAGTAGACACAGAGGGTAAACAGTAGCGGAAGAAATCATCGCTTAACACAACCTAGAAAGATACCTGTCCGCAGAAAGAATGGACCGTCAGGTAGAGCAGGTGGCGAGTCCACTCAGCCACAGAAGGCGAAGCTGCTTACAGACATCCTACTAATCCGACATACACACATCGCCCCACATGGAGAGGCGGCGACGTAAGCATGCCCTTCGACATCGGGATACAAACAAAACCGCAAAACTGCCCTGCGACGACAGTATTTAGCCTGCCTGCTCTTTGGAACTGTCCTGCCAGTAGCCCTTAATTTTTTTTTAGTTGGCCGGGCGTGGTGGCGCACACTTGTAATCCTCGCGCTTGGGAGGCGGAGACAGGAGGATCGCGCAGGTTCAAAGCCAGTCTCGCTGGCTTAAGAGACCCTGTTTCCGAATAAAAATATAAAAACGGGTCTGGGAGTGTAGCCCGGAGGTAGAAGGGTTTCCAGGAACCCTAGTACTACACACACAAAAAAATTGTAGGTGACCTCTTTAATTTTTTGGAAGTCATTTACTCTCTGTCCAGGTCTGTGAAGTTACACTTGGAATTTGCAACCCTTCAGAGTTGGAAAATAAGGTGTGAGGGGGTATTTTGATTGATTGATTCATTCATTCATTCATTCATTCATTCATTCATTGCAGTACTGGGGATGGAATCCAGGGGCATTCTACCTCCGAGATACACCCCCAGCCCTATCTTTTATTTATTTATTTTGAAACAGGGTCTCACTGAGTTGCAAAGGGCCTCACTAAGTGGCTGAGACTGTCCTCCAAACCGTGATCCTCCCATCTCAGCATCCCAAATGCTGGGGTTATAAGCGTGAGCCACCATGCCCAGCTTGGGTTATTTTATTTTAAATGCAAAGACCACTAGAACATGATGGTAGCCAACAGAAAAGCATAAGATCCAGAGAATAAGAAGAGGGCCTTGGGTTAACTTCCAGGGAAAGAGACAGAATCATTCCAAGCACCAGCTACAGCTACAAATATGATATTGGGAAGAGCTCAAATGAAGCCAGGCTAAGTAACTGAAATGTTACATTCCCAAAGGCTGTGAACTAGACTCCTCCTCAACAGTCCAAACCAGAAACAAATGTTTAGCCAGGCATGGTGGCGCACACCTATAATCTCAATACTGGAGACAGGAGGATCACAGGTTCAAGGCCAGCCTCAGCAACGTAGCGAGGCTCTCTGCAATTTAGCAAGACCATGCTTCCAAATAAAAAATAAAATAGGGCTGAGGGGTGTCTCTCAGAGACAGAATGCCCCTGGGTTCAATCCTCAGTATTAAAAAAAAAAAAAATTAGATTGTTTGGTGGTTGCTATTGTTTTCTGACTTTACATTATTAGGTAAAATTTTATGTTTCCCAAAAGGCTAAGATAGGATACATAAAATATCAAACAGCTGGCATTTTTCAGATGGAGCATAGTAAATTGAGTATTCTTGGTTCCCTTTTTTAGAATCGAGGACCCTCCTGGAATGTGCCCCAGATGTTCAGTAAAGACACCAGACCGAGGAGCCAACAGCCCCACAGTGGCGCCTAATTGGACTTTGAATACATTCTCAGCTTCCTAGATGACCAATCGCATTCAAGGCCTTTTCTTCCAATTTGCATGAAACCAATATGAATGAAGCAATCCAAGAGCCTGCCTTTGGAAAGACTGCAAATTAGTAGGGGGTCTTAGCTTTGTAAACAAATACATGCTGTCCTGTCATTAGATGGTATAGGCACAAACATATAATTTGGGGGGAAGGGTACTGAGGTTGAACCCAGGGGCATTCTACCTCTGAGCTACACCCTCAGACCTATGTTTTCTTTTATTCTGAAACAGGTTCTCACTAAGCTGCAGAGAACCTCGCTGAGTAGCTGAGGCTGGCTGCGAACCTGCGATCCTCCTGTCTCAGCCTCCCAAGTACTGAGATTACAGGCCTGCGCCACCACGCCCGGCTATAAACTTTCTAAGTCTTAGAGGATGACCGCGTTTTTTACGAGACGGGCGTCTGAAGGATTTTCTTGGGTGAGATTGCCCTTAATCATCGCCTGTTGATTTATTATGTAATCTTCTGATGAAGCAAGTGGTTATGTTCTTATTATTTTTTCTGGCCTCCATCATATTTGTATCTAACCCCATTACAGCCTCTAATTGCACCCAATGCTCCCTGCCACGACCCGCGGGCCAATCTCTACCCCAGCCTCCCTCCAAACGATTGGAAAGGTAGAAGAGTCCCATTGTCATGAATTTGTTTGGTTGCTTTTAAATCACACCAAAGAACAAAGCTGCTTTCACAGAGGGAAATAAAAATGGGCTTTTTATTTTCTCAAATCACAGCATCATCCCCTTTCACTGGGCACCACAGGCTCCTTCCTGAATATGGGAAAGCACGGCTGACACCTGAGCGTGCTTCCTGGGGCCGCCGCCTCCCCTCGCCCGCGTCTCTCCTGACCGGACTCCGGCTTCTCTGCTGGCGGCTTCTCATTCTCATTTTCCAAGATTGGCATCAATCGAGGAGCGGGCTTACAAACACCAGGCTGGATTCTTACGCCCCGTGGGCTTCCCCTAAAGGGCCCATGCTGGCTGTGCTGTGCTTTCAAAGCGCTCACACGGATGCGTTTGCAATGGAACTTTTCTACCTTTCAATTGTTTGGATAAAGGCTGGGATAGAAATTGGTGCATGCTTGTAATCCCAGGAATTGGTTGATTTTTTTTTTTTTTTTTTTTTTTTTGCGGTACTGGGGATGGAACCCAGGGGCATTCTACCTCCGAGATACATCCCCAGCCCTAGTTTTTGGTCATTTTATTTTATTTTATTTTATATTTGTCGTACTGGGGTGGAACCCAAGGGCTTTTCTACCTCTGGACTATACTCTCAGACATATTTTATATTTTATTTGGAAACAGGGTCTCACTAAGTTGCTGAGAGCCTCACTAAGTAGCTGAGGCTGGCTTCGAACCTGTGCGATCCTCCTGTCTCAGCCTCCCAATCGCCAGGATTATTATTATTATTATTATTATTATTATTATTATTATTTATTATTATTTTGGTGGTTCTGGGGTTCCTGGAAACCCTTCTACCTCCGGGTTACACTCCCAGACCTATTTTATATTTTTATTTGGAAACAGGGTCTCTTAAACCAGCGAGGATGGTTTCGAACCTACGTGATCCTCCTGTCTCCGCCTCCCAAGCACAGGGATTACAACCGTGAGCCACCACACCCGGCTCCAATCACCAGGATTATAAGCGTGCACCACCATGCCTGGCTTGGGAGGCTGAGACAGGAGGATCACAGGTTTGAGGACAGCCCCAGCAAGGAATATGGCTCTCATCAACCTAGCAAGACCCTGTTTCAAAAAAATAAAAATAAAACAGGGCTAAGAGTGTATGTTGGAGGAAGAATGTTTCTGGGTTCAATTTCTGGTACAACAAAAAAAAGAGAGAAAGAGAGAAGAAAAAGGAAGGAAGGAAGGGAAGGAGGGAAAGAGGGAGTAGAATACATCTACATACTTTGGGGTGCCTGGGGGGAAGGAGTGAAGCTCATGTGTTCCTGAAATCCCTACTTTTTCCCCTTGGGGTGGTGTGTGTGTGTGTGTGTGTGTGTGTGTGTGTGTGTGTGTGTGTGTGTGTGTGTTACTATGAACCCAGGAGCATTCTACCTCTGAGCTACACCATCAGCCTCACTAAGTTGCTGAGGCTGGCCTTGAACCTGAGATCCTCCTGACTCAACCTCCTGAGTCCTGGGATTCCAGGCATGAGCCACCATGCCCAGCTTGGCGGTTCATTCTGTGATTGCCTACTTTTGGGGATGACGCGGGCGCCCCTGGAAGCCACATGGCCAAGGCCAACCCCTGCCATGTGCTGATTTTACGCCCCAGATATGACTGCAGAAGATGAATCGTCCTTAACACCCTTGCTGACGCCTGCCCCGTCCCTTCCTGCACAGGCCGGGGGCAGATCCTGGAGTTTTTTCACACAAACGGGTTCCTCCTCGTTGAGAAACAGCAGGGGTCAAGTGGACAGGGTAGAAATCATACAGTGGTTCCCGAAGCAAGAACCTGGTTCACAGGGAAATCCTCCCCAGAAAGAAATAAAATAGGATCCTTTTTAAAGCCTGTGAAAGCTACACCCCTCAAACTTCTATTTCCAACTAAAAACAGATCACTCTTTTTGCGAGGTTACAGAAAGGTCAGTGTTTTTTTTTGATAGACACTTTTTTTATTTTTTGCTTCCTTTCTCGATTACATCAGAATGGTGTTCTAAGTTCGTGGAAGAGTTGTATCTGGTAATGTTTACATGGCGATGGACATCGCTTTTCTAAGACACAAACCATCAGAGGTTTCTCTAAGTTTTAGTGTTCGAAATCTCAGCCAAGCGCAGTGGTGCACGCCTGTAACCCCAGTACTTGGGAGGCTGAGACAGGAAGATTGCAGATTCGAGGCCAGATTCAGCAATTTAGTGAGACACTTTCTCAAAATAAAAAATAAAACTGGGACCGGGCGTGGTGGTGCACGCTTGTAATCCCAGCATTTGGGAGGCTGAGACAGGGGGAGCATGGTTTGTGGACAGCCTCCGCTACTCAGTGAGGCCTTTTGCAACTCAATGAGACCCTGTTTCAAAATAAAGACTAAAAAATAGAGAGCTGGGGGTATAGCTCAGAAGTAGAATGCCCCTTAAAAAAAAAAAAAAAAATTGGTCTGGAAGAGTAACTCAAGGGTAGAATGTTCCTGGGTTCAATCCCTAGAACATTCTAGAATCCCTAGAACAATCCCTAGAACATTGGGGGGTTGAAAGTGTTTGAAATATTAAACATAATTCAATGGCCTTTCTCATATTGTCTATCAATTTTTTTACATACTCTTTTTATCATACATCAAGTTGGTGGTTCTTTGGAAAGTCATAAGAAAGTTCAAGATAATGTAGGCACCTCAACTGTGCAAAAGTTTTAGGGCCGCTTCAGATGGTGGGATCCCCAAGTCTTCAAAGTGAGGATGAAGATACCGTTTCCTGTGTTAGCACCTGTGCACGCTGGGAAAATGGTGGTTTCTTGGTTTCTTTCATTCTGGGATGCCTACAATCTTTATAAATATTCATGAATTGAAGAAATCAGAGAGAAGCTGGAAAGATGTGGTGGGCGGGTGTGGGGTGTTGAGTGTGTCTGTGGGTGGAAGGTAAGGTATTTTTTGATGCCAGAAATAAAAGTAAGCTTATTTAAATGAGAGATTAAGGCTCTTACTCATTTTGAAAATAATGCAATATCTTTCCTCAGAAGAGCTCAATTTGACTTTTGCCCATGAGTGATCAAGGCACTGAATCACTCATTTTCCCCTTCAAACTACCAACCTCCAGGCTGCAAAAAAAGAAGAAAAAAAATTAAAAGCAGAATTTTTTTTTTTAATGATAGAAAAGATGGGCAAATGAAATAGAATCCTTTGCACCGGCAAAACAGCAGCACTAATTGATTTTTCAGGGGTCTACCATCAGATTAATGGTGTTTTCTTTAGTGCCCATAAATCAATATCCTACGTGTACACACAACGTACACGTAACACATTCTGACTGCTTATCTGTCGGCTCTTATCCCTCCATCAGTATTTGACGTGCACCCGTAGTTCAAAATGTTGATAAAAATGGTCCTCACAGAGCACTTGAACATTTAGAAAATTCGGTTGTTTAAGATGTAATTAGGATACAAAGTCTACAAGTGACATTCACAGGGTCTCAAATGACTCATTACCAAAGAGTGTGCAGAGTATTGTTCTTATGTCTGATCTTGGGGTGAATGAAATATCATACAGCTAACAAATTAAAGCCGATGTCAGTTGTAAAAAAAAAAAAATTAGAGCTCATTACTAGAAAGAGCAATTTTCTCTCATGTGTGAAAGAGAGAAAGGGGAGAGAAAAGTAGGGAGACCTGGGCGCAGAGGAGCACACCTGTAATCCCAGTTCCTTGGGAGGCTGAGACAGGAGGATCACAGGTTCAAGGCCAGCCTCAGCAAGCAGTGAGACATTTATCCACCTACTGAAACCTTGTTTTAAAATAAAAATAAACAGGGCGGTGGGTATAGCCCGTAGGTAGAATGCCCCCAGGTTCAACTCCCAATACCACAAAAAATAAATAAATAAGAAGGGAGACTACTAAAGTATAGAAAGGGGGCGGGGAGAGACAAGGAAAGAAAAAGGCAGGTACTGGGGAGTGAAATTAATCCAGTTATGTTATATTCATGAACAAATATGCTACCAAGAAGCCAGCAATTCTATCTAAGAAATATGGATTAACAGATTTATTTTTTTAAGAGAGAGCTGGGCATGATGTTGCACACCTGCAATCCCCATAGTTGGGAGGCTGAGATAGCGGGCCACAGGTTCAAGGCCATCCCCAGAAAGTTAGGGAGAGCATCAGCAGGTTGGCAAGACCCTGTTTCAAAATAAACAATTTTAAAAAGGATGCAGGGAGCCGGGCGTGGTGGCGCACGCTTGTCATCCCAGCATTCGGGAGGCTGAGACCGGAGGATCGCCGTTCACGGACAGCCTCGGCTACTTAGTGAGGCCCTTTGCAACTCAGTGAGACCCGGTTTCAAAATAAAGAATAAAAAATAGGGCAGGGGGTATAGCTCAGAGGTCGAATGCCCTTGGGTTCCATCCCCAGACCCACAAAAAATAAAAATTAAATTAAATTAAAAGGCTGCAGGTGTTGCTCAAAGGTAGACTGCCCCTGGGTTCAATCCGCAGTACTGTAAATAAATAAATGAATCATTAAAAAAGAAAGAGCAAGCTTTTGGATGGTAAACATTTTCTACTTCATTTTTTCCTACCTTTTAAGAAGTTAATGTTAAAAACTAGACAAGAGCCGGGCGTGGTGGCGCACGCTTGTAATCCCCGAGCTTGGGAGGCTGAGACAGGAAGATCGCACGGGTTCGAAGCCAGCCTCAGCTACTTAGTGAGGCTCTCAGCAACTTAGTGAGACCCTGTTTCCAAATAAAGTATAAAATAGG
Source organism: Muscardinus avellanarius (assembly GCF_963383645.1). Taxonomy (NCBI): domain Eukaryota; kingdom Metazoa; phylum Chordata; class Mammalia; order Rodentia; family Gliridae; genus Muscardinus; species Muscardinus avellanarius. The sequence continues at coordinate 23,767,504 of NC_137806.1, forward strand.
TCTGGGGGTGTAGCCCGGAGGTAGAAGCTGTTGGGTTCCACCCCTAATACCACCAAAAAAAAAAAAAAAAAAAACTAGACAAGCAAGTCAGGCGTGGTGACACATGCTTGCAATCCCAGAATTCAGGAGGCTAAGACAGGAGGATTGCAGTTCATGGGCAGCCTCAGCTACTTAGTGAGGCCCTCTGCAACTCAGTGAGACCCTGTTTCAAAATAAAGAATAAAAAATAGGGCCGAGGATGTAGCTTGGAGGTAGAGTGCCCCTGGGCTCCATTCCCAGTACCAAAAAAAAAAAAAAAAAAAAACTGGACAAGGGTTTCATTTTTAGGTATTGATATCATTGTTTGCATATATCGCCTCCCATATCATTCAACAGGTTTTTTTTTTTTAAGTCATTTTTCTTTTTTTTCCTATTTTTTCTTTTTTTCTGTGTTGGGTCTGGGAACAGAACCTAGAGGCATTCGACCTCCAAGCTATACCTCCAGCCCTACTTTTTATTCTGTATTTTGAAACAGGGTCTCACTGAGTTGCAGAGGGCCTCACTAAGTAGCTGAGGCTGACCACGAACCGCGATCAGCCTCCCAAATGCTGGGATTACCAGTGTGCACCACCGTGCCCGGCTTACATTCATACTTTTACACATGTTCGGATGTAGCTCCTCCATTAATCAACCTCAGCCTTCTTCCTCTCCTACCCTTCCCTTTCAGCATTGCTGAGGTTTCCCCTCCGTTGTCTGGAGTCCCTCTGGTATTCCTAATACTCCCTAGTTTGGGCATATTAGAGAAAACACAAGTCCCTTCTCCTTCTGTGCTTGGCTGATCTCACGTAACATAATGTTCTCCAGGTCTTTCCATTTTCTTGCGAATGACATGATTTTGTTCTTCTTTATAGCTGAGTAGAATTCCATTGTGTGTATTTCCCATAATTTTGCAATCCATCATCTGTTGATGGAGACCTAGGTTGGTTCCATAATTTGGCTACTACGAATTGTGCTGCTATGAACATGGATATGCATATGATACTGTAGTTCTCTGATTTCAACTCCTTTGGCAAGATACCCAGGCGTGGTATAGCCAGATCCTATGGTGGATCCATTCCCAGTTTTGTAAAGAATCTCCAGAATGATCTCCATAGCGGCTGAACTAGTTTGCACTCCCACTAATGGTGTAAAAGAGTTCCTCTTTCTCCACATCCTCGCCAGCATTTGTTGTTATTTGATTTCTTTATGCTTGCCACTCTGATTGGGGTTAGAGTTGCGAAGGGCCTCACTAAGTAGCTGACGCTGTCTGAGAACTGTGATCCTCCAGTCTCTGCCTCCCGAATGCTAGGATTACAAATGTGTGCCACCATGCCCAGCTCAACAGTTTTTGTTGTTGATGTTGTTTTCCACTCAAAAACTATATGCTAACCAGGCGTGGTGGCACACGCTTATAATCCCAGTACTTGGGAGGCTGAGACAGGAGGATCTGGGTTTATGGCCAGCTTCAGCTACTAAGTAAGACTTCCCCAACTTCTTGAGACCCTGTTTCAAAATTAAAAAGAAAAAAATAGGACTGGGGAGTGTAACTCAGGGGTAGAATGCCCCTGGATTCCTAGTGCTTAAATGAATTTTTACACAGAATTAACAACCAATTCTTAATAGTAGTTGAGTTATGGGTCAGAGAAACATCAGTATTCTTTTAGTTGTTGCTGTTTGTTTGTTTTATTTTATTTTGTTTCGAAATAGAATCTTTCTCGGTTGCTGAGTCTCACTACATTGCTGAATCTGTTCTCAACCCCGCCATCCCCCTGTCTCACCCTCCCACGTAGTGGGATCACAGGCATGTGGTGACATCAGCTACTTTTCTTGTTAACCTTGCACATGGTAGCTACCCTTTAAAAGAGTAAAATTCTGTAGAGACCCCCCAAAACCAACCTGGGCCCTTATGTCTCTCATACAAAACTACTGTGGGGGTAGGAGAAATATGAGAATTGGAATTAATTCTCATATTAATTAATGCTATTCTCCGAACATCAATTAATTTTGCTATGCTGATGAAAAACAAGCCCGGCTAGAATAGAATCATGGAGAATAAGAAATTTGCAGCCAACTGCAGAGAAGGCCTCAGCCAGAGTGTTATTTCGGTTTGCTATCGAGTCCAGAGAGAAGCTTCCTAGAGCAGCGGTTTACTTTCTTGGTCCAGTCTTATCTGCATCTCCGCATTCTTTGGGGTCCCCTGACTTCAACTCTCCTTCGTGTTAAACTCTGCTTTTACTGACCAAATGCCAAACTGTAAATATATCCCTACTCGAATCCGTGCCAAGAGCACAAGTATAACCTTTGCAAGCTCCACAATACATTTTTTTAAATTTAATCAAGCAGGGAACCAAAATTTGTCGCCTGTTTTTGCATCCTTCATCTTCGTCCTAAGCAGCTTATGAGCCAACTTTCCCACGTAGATGCCTTCCTGGCAGAGACTGTAAATCATACCCTCGGATCCCTCGCAGCCCGGCCGACCCGGTGAGAACACGGATGGCCGAGGGTTTCAGACTCGGAGCGGAGTCTGCAAAGTGGCCCTTGACAAACTTATCACCAGGAACTGCCGGCCGCAGGGGCTCGGGCCGCGCCAAAATGGGAATCTGTCTGTTTTTCTTTCTCTGGGGCGTTTCAAGTTATTAGGCAATCCGTACAGCCTGTTTCCTTCCTTTCACCTCGGAGGTATTGTGAGCGAACAATGGAAACCCAGCTCTCTATTCATGTTCGAGTTTTGCTATTCTGTGTCCTTCTGCGCGTCTGTCTGTCTGGCACTACTGAAGTGTAAGACCTCGTGTGTTTCTGGACGCCGTGCGGCTCTGGTTACCTGATCGCCGAAAAACACGGCGGGCGAGGCGTCAACCATCTGTACAGCTACTGAAGGACATTTTGCAATGGATCCCAAGTTCCCTTTGTTTTGTATTTTCTCTCCAGCTTCTACCTAAGAGAGAAAAGATACGACCCTCGACTCTCCAAGACTGGCTGCTCTCACTTAGCACAACGTTAGGATGCTGGAAGAATTTAGCAACTCCTCTTTAAGTTGCCAAGCAAATCTCTCTCTGCTCACACACCCCGATTGCTCACTTGGAAAGATCCTTGAGCTCTGCGAACGCTCGTGTTGGCGATCCAGCTCTGTGTTCTCAGCAGTTTTATTTAAGCGCAGCCTCTACAGCTAATGTATGACGTCCTGCGCTGCAGAAAGTCCATCGGGAGAAAAAAATATATATATGTATTTATTGTAACTTTTAGACATACAGAAAGGAGTTCGATAAATGGATTGAATGCTTACTCAAAATTTAAGAATCCATTAAGAAGTTCGGTTTTCCTATGTCAGTACAAAACATTTCAGACCGTAATCATACCCTTTCCAAATCCCATTTAAAGTAAACCATTTATTTTTTCTCCTTTTCCCACAAGAGCCTTAATGTAGAATTTGGATACCTTTCAGAGGAGACCTGTGAGGTAATGCACTGGAGAGACATAACAATATTTTTAAAGTTGGGGGGGGGTCTTTTGTTAAATTAACAGAGGGAATAATCTTCAGCCTTGGCAAAGTGGATAATAATATTGATTCTGAATTCGGTTGTTTCCTATGATTTTTATAACAGATGTGGGGAGTGAGTTCTCATTATTCTTCTTCTGTGGTTTTTTAAGGCAAGATTGGAATTTTTAAGAGTTCGGGGCAAGTTATTATAGTGTGAAATCATGGTCACATTGTACTCCTTTTTTCCAATATCACCCGTTTCCTTAGGTAATAAGGCAGAGATCGTCATTAAATAGGCAAATGAAAAGCCGGGGACGGCGGCGCACGCTTGTCATCCCAGCATTCGGGAGGCTGGCACAGGAGGATCTCGGTTCACGGACAGCCTCAGCTACTTAGTGAGGCCCTCCGCAACTCAGTGAGACCCTGTTTCAAAATAAAGAATAAAAAATAGGGCTGGGGTGCAGCTTGGAGATAGAATGCACTTGGGTTCCATCCCCAGACCCGCAAAAAAAAAAAAAAAAAAAAAAAGGCAAATGAAAATGCCTAGCATTTGTTCTTTCCTATGCATAAATTTAACACTCATGGAATAAAAAGAACGAGCTTTATTAGACAGTCACGGTCTCACACTCTCTGCTTATCTATTTTGAAGTTGAAAGCAGGAGCCCGTCTCTTTGTACCGCTAACAGGCATCAATCTCAAATAAGAGGGACGGTAGTGTGGGTCACACGGACTCGTTCAGTTCCTGGGCGACTGTCACCGAAGGTGTGGACTGCAACATGAACACCTGTCCGTGAGGAACTGGAGCTGAGATAACCAGCTCATTTCACGCAGTCCATTGTCCAGCCATCAGATGGTAATTACTTCCCGTTCCCATCCTCCTCCTGGGATGCTGGCCAGTGGGCTGTGGGCAGAGGGGTCTGTATTACATTTCCATTCATCTGAGCATCCAGTCTCCTTCTTCCTCGTTTTCAATTACAATGACATGGTGGCTTTGGCACACCGCAAGTAAATAGCGACATATTCAAAGGAAAAGGTCTGAAAGCCAATATCTGAAATGTACTCTTGAGGTTTCCTGGAGGACAATGAAGTTGGCACCGAAATTCTGGCATTTTGACCCAAAGTCATAAAATACAATTAATTAAGTTAATTGTAGGTCATTTGTAGACTACTTCGTGGAGGCCAAATGCGGCAGACAAAAGTCTAGAAAGTAGAGAAATAATGCTGGATTTCTCACTAACTAAATAATTAGTAAGTCAACTAAATGAGTAATGAGATTAAAAAGTTGAGGATTGGAATTGTTGTTGAAATATTTCACTCTTGCTATTTCTTTTCTTTTTTTCTTTTTTTTTTTTTTTTTGCAGGGGTGTACTGGGAATTGAACCCAGGAGCATTCTTCCTTAGACGTATACTCTCAGTCCTTTTTTTTTTTTTTCTTTTCGAAACAGGGTCTCACTAAGTTGCTGAGGCTGGCCTTGAACCTGCAATCCTCCTTACTCAGCCTCCCCAGTACTGGGATTACAAGTGTGCACCACGCCCAGTCCTACCTAGAAAGGGAGCAGAACATTTCTGGACAGTCTTTATATTCTACAATATCCCAGAATTAAATTTAAGATGATTTCCTTTAGTCTTCGTCTCTTCAGCATACATCTACTAGGTCTTCCCAGCCCAGTCCCGATTTACAAGACCAAGATTAAGAACAAAATAACTGCTTTTTGATGACATAACTCTCTTGTTAAAGTAAGCATGGTAGTAGACACATCAGCTCTCCTTCTTAACCTTAACTTTCTCTTCCCCCTTTCTTGAACCCTTAGGCATCTCAAGCTCACCACTCGCCCCCACCCCCGCCCCACTAACCTTTATCCAACCATCTCTTTCTCCCTTCGCCTTGGATTTTAGTAAACTTGAGAATCCTAAATTTTAAAATCCCAAACATGCCACGATGTTATTTTTGCCTCCCCTTTGTTCTACCACGCCAAGAAGCATTTTCTCTGAGATGTAAAGAATTGTTTTCTTTCTTCTCGCAGTCTTTTGAGAAAGTTAATTAAATATTCCGGCGAGCATTTATTAAGAGCCAGCTGTAGAAATTGTGTGCTCGGAACCGACCGCACAAAAGCTCGTATGGCGCCAACCGCGCTCTCAGAGAGTTTAAAACCCACGAAACAAAGACAGATACGCTTTGATATTTACAAAGAGAGAGTAAATAAATAAATAAATAAAAATGCCGTTAAGAGCATGGATGCTATAACTGAACTCTAAGCAGGAGGGGAGAGAGGCCGTAAAGGATGGAGAGCTGATTCTCTTGGGGGTATTAAAAATATGGTTCGAAGTGGGCCCACTAGGGACGGGTCCTGAGGGCCCATTCGGAGTCCCAGTGGGGGCGGGCGATGAAATGGCACCGACGGTCTTGGTGGTAGTTTGAGTATAAAAGAGGCTTTGGCAGAAGTAAGACTAGAGAGACTTCCAAGGGCCTGATCTGCTTCACTAAGAAACATAGACTTCTCTCAGTACTCCATGCAGAGTCGTTAAAGAACGTGAAGACGGAGGATCCTACACGCCGGTGTCAAACACTTGAGATGGTCCAGGTACCAAAGTATAAGAGCAGAAAAGAAAGCTTTCTCCGCAGGACACAGAAGAGCTAGAGAGGAAAGGCAGTAAAGAAGTGGCATTGTGGGATTGGACACAGGTTAGATGCTATCAGATACAAGTCGGTGTATAAAAATAAATTATGTGCTTTTTTTTGGTACTGGGGATTGAAATTGGGGCCATTATACCTCTGAGCTATACCCACAGCCCTATTTTTTTATATTCTTTATTTTGAAGCAGGGTCTCACTAAATTGTGGATGGCTTCACTAAGTGGCTGAGGCCAATTGCAAGCCTGCGATCCTGTCTCAGCCTCCTAAGTACCGGGATTACCAGTGTGTACCATCACGACGGGCTGCGATGTGGCTTTTGATTGCTTTTGTTTGATTGTTTTGACTGGCGTGTGTGTTTTACGGGGGATTATTGAATCTAGGGGCATTTTACCTCCAAGCTACACCCCTCGCCCTATTTTTGTTTGTTTGTTTGTTTGCTTGCTTGCTTGTTTGTTTGTTTTACAGTACTGGGGATGGAATCCAGGGGAATTTTACCTCTGAGTCACACCCGCAGCCCTATTTTTTATTCTTTATTTTGAAACAGGCTCTCACTGAGTTGCAGAGGGCCTCACTAAGTAGCTGAGGCTGACTGCGAACCGAGATCCCCCCGTCTCAGCCTCCCAAATGCTGGGATTACAAGCATGCGCCACCGCGCCCGGCTCTTCAGGCCTATTTTTATTCTTTTATTTTGAAATAAGGTCCCACTAATTGTAGTGGGCCTCAATAAGTTGCTGAGGCTGGCTTCAAACCTGCAATCCTCCTGTCTCAGCCTCCCAAGTATTGGGGCTACATCTTACCCCACTGTTCCCAGCTCTAGCTCCACACTAAAGCCTCAGTTTTCTTATCTGTCAAATGGAGACGTAATGAAATATATCTTACAAGTTACCTAGTACATCATAGGCATCCAACAAATGTTAAATATTTCTAAAAGAGGACCAAAGACACCTTTTCAGAACTGCGAGCCACATGTCTGAGCCGTAGAATGCTAGGAAGTTGAGAGTAGCAACTGACTGGCCGAGTCAGCCAGCAGCAATGGGAGCAGAGGTGGCTGTTTAGACCTCCTGCATCACAACGTCCTCAAGGCAAGCCGCCACAAACAGTCTCCATGCTCTTTGGTTATAACCACAAACCAAAGGAAAGTCCTTGCACGGGCCCAGGGTGAGAACGACAGCTGGGTCTACAGGGGCTTCTCGGTCTCACCTGCATGATCAACACACACCCAGTGGTATGTCACCCTTGAACAAGAGCAACACCGCGGTGCGCCTAGGAACGATGCTGGTGCCGCAGAGCACGTTTTAATCTAGCCAGCTGTCGTCAGTGTCAATTTCTCTTTAAAAATAAAGGTTCCTGCCGGGCACGGTGGCGCACGCTTGTCATCCCCGCGCTTGGGAGGCGGAGACAGGAGGATCGCGCAGGTTGGAAGCCAGCCACGCTGGCTTTAGAGACCCTGTTTCCAAGTAAAAATATAAAATAGGTCTCAGAGTGTAGCCCGCTGGTAGAAAGGTTTCCAGGAACCCCGGTACCACCAAAAATAAAATAAAATAAATTAAAAAAATAAAAATAAAGGTCCTGGTTTAGACAAGTACTGTACCAATGAGTCACATCCCCAGCCCGTCCTATTCCTATTTGAGTTTAGAATCATCATTAAAGTATGACTTGGGAATGACTGAGAGAAGATATTGCTTACAAACTTTCACTTGTGTATTTATTTATTTATTTATTTATTTTTATTTCTTTATTTTATTTATTTATTTATTTTTGGTGGGTTTGGGGATTGAACCCAGGGCCATTCGACCTCTGAGCTACACCCCCTGCCCTATTTTTTATTCTTTATTTTGAAACCAGGTCTCACTAAGTTGCGGAGGGCCTCACCAAGTAGCCGAGGCTGTCGGCGAATCGCGATCCTCCGATCTCAGCCTCCCGAACGCTGGGATTACAAGCGTGCCCACCACGCCCGGCCCACTTGAGTATTTAAATACAGGCAGCTGTCATAATATGTATCAAATGAGTGAACACTCATTGAATGATTAACGTGGACCTATAAAAGCATCTGCGCTGATGTCTGTGCTTGTTATGAATTAATTGCATAGTCTCTAGAAGACTCGAGCTTACTTTCCAGCTACATAATTAACCAACTGGCAAATATTTGTTGAACTCACTGTAAATAAAATGGTGTCACTGAGGAGCCAGTGATGCGTTAGATGTAATCAGGGCTCATGTGCAGACTCGGATCTGAAATGTGACACAGCACCCATGAAGTGATGATTATTTGAGCCAAGGGTAGTGTATGCTAAGTACCAATGATGTCAGTCCGTGTGCTATAGGGTAGCTGGGAATGGAGCACACCTATAATCCTAGTACTTGAGAGGCTGAGACAGGAGGATTGCAGGTTTGAGGCCAGTCTCAGCAACTTAGAGACTCTCAGTAACCTACTGAGACCCAGTTTCAATAAAAAGTTAAAAAGGGCAGGAAGTGTAACTCAGAGGTAGAACATCCCTGGGTTTAAGCTCCAGTACCACCCCTCAAAGAAAAAAAAAAAAAAAACTTGCTATAGGAATTCAAGAGGAACAGAGCTAGCTAGGAGACTGGATTATCAAAGAAAAAAATGCTTTATAAAGATGCTTACTAGCCGGGCATGGTGGTGCACACTTGTCACCTCAGAATTCAGGAGGCTGAGATGGGAGGACTGTGTTTTGCAGCCAGCCTCGGCTACTTAGTGAGGTCCTTTGCAACCCAGTGAGACGCTATTTCAAAATAAAGAATAAAAAAATAGGACTAGGGGCATAGCTTGGAGGTAGAAGGCCTCTGAGTTCCATCCCCAGCACCACACACACAAAAAATGTTTACTCATAAACAAGAAGAGGAAAGAAAAGAATACTTCTGTGACAGAAATTACAATCCCACTCTATTTTAGATAACTGCTAATGAAAAAGTTCAGGTAAGAAAATAAAACATTAAGATGTCATTCTAGGAAGGACTTTTCTCTTCAAAAATAATCAAGCTTTTGGATCTTCACGATGCAGCAGGCATTATGCCGAACACTCAGCTAAACTGCCCTTTTTTGTCATAACAGTTCCTAAGGTGGTGGTACTAAGCATGTCTCTGAGAGCTGAGAGAAACAGGTCCACAGATACTCACGGAGACCCGCATGACTTTCAGCCACCTGACTCCACAATCCTGGGCTGTGTCCCACAGATTGACAGAACTTATTCAAGACACGCCGTGAACCACAAAGGGTTCCTTTATTCGTTTATTTAGTCATTTATTTATTTATTTATTTATTTATTTTATTTATTATTATTATTTGTGTGTGTGTGGTACTGGGGTTCCTGGAAGCCCTTCTACCTGCAGGCTACACTCCCAGACCTATTTTATATTTTTGAAACAGGGTCTCTTACGCCAGCGCGGCTGGCTTCGAACCTGCGCCATCCTCCTGTCTCCTCCTCCCAAGCGCGGGGATGACAAGCGTGCGCCACCACGCCCGGCCAGTGTTCCTTTATTTAGCAGGTAGCACTGACCACTTACAGTGGCCACACGCATCATCGGTACAGGAGATACACGAAGACATACAAAGCCTGGCATTGAGCTTGCAGCCTGGTTATGAAGACGGGAGTGTGATTTGTATAGGTATAAAGTCATCCTACGTCGGCAGAGAAAGAATGATCTCTAGGGTGTCACGCGTATATTTAATCTCTGATAGCTCGCTTATGTTCCAGCCAATAATCAATGGAGAGGTATTTGTTAATCATTGAATATTGCTTAGTAGCATCTGGGCACTTTGAAATATGGGGCAGGTCACTCCTCTAAAGTGGGAAGAGTTGGAGAAGACTTGCTAGGAGAAGCCGCCTCAGAGAGTCATTTTAAAGGAGAGAAAGACTCACTGGGCAAATAAGACCTCTTAGGAACAAGGATTAGCACACACGGGAGCTGACAGAGAACAGGTGTGTTCCAGGAAATATGAAGTCTTTCAGGAGGTCATTCCAGACACGTTAACTCAACGTCAGAGGGCGGAATCGCTCAAGCCATTGCCTATCTGGCTCTGATTTGGTAGCGATATTTGTTATTAATGTAACAAACTTTTTTTTTTTAAAGCCCTTCTACCTCCGGGCTACACTCCCAGACCTATTTTATATTTTTATTTTTGGAAACAGGGTGTCTTAAACCAGCATGGCTGGCTTTGAACCTGAGCGATCTTCCTGTCTCCGCCTCTCAAGCGTGGGGATTACAAGCGTGCGCCACCACATCCAGCGCGAAATGTTTTATTAAAAAGTTTTTTACAAGCCGGGCGTGGTGGCGCACGCTTGTAATCCCCACGGCTTGGGAGGCGGAGACAGGAGGATCGCGCAGGTTAGAAGCCAGCTGTGCTGGCTTAAGAGACCCTGTTTTCAAAAATAAAATAGGTCTAGGAGTGTAGCCCGGAGGTACAAGGGCTTCCAGGAACCCCAGTACCACCAAAAAATTTTTTTAAATTTTTAAATTAATAAAAAACCAAAAAATTTTGCATTCTCTTTTTCTATTTAATCTTCAAAATTGGGTGTGCATGTTAGGCTTATAGCCCAACTCCTCTTGTAGGAGCCTCCATTCAAGTCTTGAGCAGCCATTAGGTAGGTAGCGGATTCCTACGGGCGTAGGCTCTTTGTTACTTATGTATGTGTGATTTCAGGTCTTAGTCCTCATCTACATTGGAGACTTACAATGACTCGTCAGCCTTCATATTTCAAAGTGCCCAGATGGTACTAAGCATTTATTTAATGATTAAATACTTCTCCATTGATTATTGGTTGGAACATAGTGAGCTATCAGTTAGAGATTAATTATATGCGTGACACCCTAAAGATTATTCTTTCTCTGCTAATGAAGGATGACTTCATACCTATAAAAACAGATCTCCACTATAATGGTTAAACTACATCAATCCAATGATCCTAAAATTTATTATGAAAGAACAAATTAAAATTGCCAAAGCAGAGCCGCGTGTGGTGGCGCATTCGGGAGGCTGAGGCAGGAGGATCGTGGTTCACAGACAGCCTCGGCTACTTAGTGAGGGCCTCTGCAACTGTTGAGACCCTGTTTCAAAATAAAGAATAAAAAAAAAAATAGGGAAAGGGGTATAGCTCAGAGGTCAAATGCCCTTGGGTTCCATTCCTAGACCCGCAAACAAAATAAAATAAAATATCCAAAGCAATTCTGAGCAATAAGAACCACGCAGGAGGCATCTCAAAGCCTGATTTTAAATTATACTGTGTGGCTATAATATCAAAAACAGCATGGTATTGGCATAAAAACAGACTCATAGATCAACGGAGTATAATAGAAGATACAGAGATGAATCTACATACTTAATCCAGATGGTTTTAGACAAAGATGCCAAAAATCTATGTTGAAGAAAAGAAAGGGTTTTCAACAAACGGTGCTGAGAAAACTGGGTACCCATACGGAGAAAAATTAAACTAGAACTTTATTTTTCAACCTGCACACAAGTTAACCCAAGGAGGATCAAAGACCTAGAAATTAAACCAGAAACTTTGCAATTACCTGGAAAAAAAATAGGAGCAACTATTTGATATATAGGCATTGGCAGAGACTTCCTCAATAAGTCCTCTTAAAACTCAGGAAATAAAATGGGATAGCGTCGAACTTAAAAGTTCCTTCATATCAAAGAAAATAACCAAGAGCATGAAGAAAAAGCCTACAGAATGGGAGGGAAAAAATTGCCAACTCCTAACAGAGAACTAACATCTAGGGTATATGAAGAATCAAAACACCTAACACCAAAATAAATAAATAAATAAATAAATAAATAAATAACCCAACTCACAAAATGGGCAGTTGAACTGAATAGACACTTCTCAAAAGAAAAAAATACAAATGGTCTACAAATAAATGAGAAAAAAAAAGTTCAACATTATTATCAGTCAAGGAAATGCAAGTCAAAACGACACGGAGCAATCCCAGTATTCGGGAGGCGGAGACGGGAGGATGGCGGTTTGTAGACAGCCTCAGCTACTTAGCCTTCGCAACTCAGTGAGTCCCTATTTCAAAAAATAAAGGACTAAAAAATAGGGCTGGGAGTGTAGCTCGGAGGTAGAATGCCCCTGGTTTCCATCCCCAATACCAAAAATAAAAAATAAAAAATACACTGAGATTCTATGTAACTCCAATCGGAGTGGCAATCATCAGGATTACGAACAATGATAGATGCTGGTGAGGCCGTGGGGTAAGCAGAGTGCGTCACGCCGCTGGTGGGTCTGTAAATTATACAGCCACTGTGGAGAACAGCATGGAGGTTCCTAAAAAGACCAGAAATGCCATCATCCTCTGACCCAGCTATCTCAGTACTAGGTATGTTTCCAAAGAAATTGAAGTTAAAAGACTATAGTGCGACATGCATGCGCCTGTGTATAGCAGCACGTTTCCCAAGAGCTAAATTATGATACCAACCTAAGTGTCTGTCAACAGGTGAATAACGAAAATGTGCTATGTATCCACAATAAGGTTTTACCCAGTCATAGAGAAGAACAAAATTCTGTCATGTTCAGGAAAATGGATGGGATTAAGCATATTGTGCTAGGTGAAGTCCGCCAGTCTCAGACAATCAAGGGTTGCATGGTTTCTTCTGATCTGTTGATACTGGAGAGAAAATACTAAACAAAAAGGACTTTAAATAAGAGAGAAAGACAGTAGAAGGAGATGGGAGGGAGAGAAGGAGGCTCGAGGAAGGAAACACATCAAATAATGTTTGCTCACACTTGAAGGTATCACTACAATCTCACTAACATGTACGGGGAGGAAGGAAGGGGGGATGTGAAGAAACGCACCACGGGATGTGTAGTATATAAATGCACTGCTTTGAATCTCACTATGTTATATTATAGTAATGTACCAATACAATTATTTAAATTTTTAAAAAGTAGAATCTTTTTATCATTGGCTAGGGGTTCATAATTTTTGAACCAATGTGTGCAAATTAGTTTACAAGAATAAAGACATTCGGATAAAAAGGAAAGAAAAGAAAAAGGCTGACAGGTTAAAAATGAAAGAAATTTCAAAAAGCGAGAAGAAAAGCAAATAAAATGAAAAGCACAAAATTAAGAAAATACGGGGCATTACACTTTGCCCGTGATACTCGAGGCCTTGGGTCCCATCTTCAGTGCTAAAAGAAAAAAAAAATGTAAGTTTAAAAAATAAAAAAGACCATGGAAAAAATTATGAAATGGAAGCATGTGTATAAAAGAAAGGTTCTAGCCAGGCGTGGTGGCACACGCTTGTCATCCCAGCATGTGGGAGGCTGAGATAGGAGGATCTCGGGATTACAAGAGTGCACCACCATGCCCAGCTCCCAAACTAATTTTGTGAGCATGACACAACTTTGATACTAAAACCAGAGAGGATAATTCTGTATACTAAAAGCAAACAACTGGAAAATGAAATTATTTAAAAGATACAATTTTTTTTTTGCAGTAAAAACCCAGGGGGCATTCTACCCCCGAGCTATACCCCCAACTTTGCTTTTTTTATTCTTTATTTTGAAACAGGGTCCCACTAAGTTGTGGAGGCCCTCGCTATGTAGCTGAGCCTGGCCAAAAATCTATGATCCTCTTGCTCAGCCTCCCAAGTACTGGGATTACAAGTGTGCGCCACCACATGGGCTTTACTTTTATTTATTTGTGTGTGTGTGTGTGTGTGTGTGTGTGTGTGTGTGTGGTACTGGGGGTGGAACCCACAGGCTTTCTACCTTTGGGCTAAACTCCCAGACCTATTTTTATATTTTATTTGGAAACAGGGTCTCACTAAGTTGCTGAGAGCCTCACTAAGTAGCTGAGGCTGGCTTCAAACCCATACGATCCTCCTGTCTCAGCCTCTCAAGTACGGGGATTACAAGCCTGGGCCACCACGCCCGGCTACACCACATGGGCTTTAATAAGATACCATTTAGCCAGGCGTGGTGGCGCACGCTTGTAATCCCCGCGCTTGGGAGGCGAAGACAGGAGGATCGCGCTGGTTCAAAACCAGCCTCTCTTGGCTTAAGAGACCCTGTTTCCAAATAAAAATATAAAATAGATCTGGGAGTGTAGCCTGGAGGTAGAGGGCTTCCAGGAATACCAGTATCACCAAAACAACAACAACAAAAAAGATACCATTTATTAAGATAAATAAAATACATTGTAACAAATGTAATATATATGTGTATGACCACTAGTGAAAAAACAAAGGCTCAATCAAAGAAAATGGATGAGAACACGTTCCGGATTTTGTTGGAGTGGAGTGGCGGGAGTACTGAGACTTGAACCCAGGGGCATGCTACTTCTGAGCTACACTCCGATCCTATTTTATTTTTCATTTGGAAACAGGATCTCGAGTTGCTGATGGACTCCCTAAATTGCTGAGGCTGGCTTGGAACCTGCGGTCCTCCTATCTCAGCCTCCCAAGTACTGGGATTGCAAACATGTGCCACCACATCCGGCTCATGTTCAAGAACTGAGACTGAGTAGAATGGCAATGTCTTTTCTCTTTAAATTAATGAATCTGTAGATCCTAAATACGAGCAATAAAGATTGAGACAGATTTCTTTTTTTGTCTTTAAAAACATGATTTAAAAATTAGATGAAAGCTGGGCGTGGTGGCGCACGCTTGTGATCCCAGCATTTGGGAGTCTGAGACAGGAGGATCGCAGTTTGCAGGCAGCCTCAGCTACTTAGCGAGGCCCCTTGCAACTCAGTGAGACCCTATTTCAAAATAAAAAGTAAAAAATAGGGCTGGAGGTAGAATGCCTCTGGGTTCCAACCCCCAGTACTGAAAAAAAAAAAAAAAAAGGAAGGAAGGAAGGAAGGAAGGAAGGAAGGGAGGAAGGAAGGAAGGGAGGAAGGAAGGAAGGAAGGAAGGAAGGAAGGAAGGAAGGAAGGAAGGAAGGAAGGAAAAAAGAAAAAGGAAAATTAAATGAAAATGCTAAAAAGACAATCAGCATCCTTACCTTTGGTGTCCCCCTTTCCCCTTCCATTTATCCCTTTCCCTCCACTTAAAACATTCCTAGAATTCCTTACAGATAAAAAGAAGTACTGCTTGTTTCAAAAACAAAACAAAACAAACAAACAAACAAAGACTCAAAAGATAAATACATTCCAGGAAACTGGTCCATTGACCTGTAATTTCCAAAGGAGAAGCTATCAAGTGGAGTGATCTCACACACACACACACACACACACACACACACACACACACACTCCTGCCTCCCAAGTCGTGGGGTGGAGCAGTTCTCTGAAGACCACCGCCCTTCAAGAAATAGCCCACCCTTCTTGATCTGTGCTGAGTCCTCTTATTCTGGAGTGTAAACTCAGCCTGATTCAAATGCTGTCAAGGAACAGGCATTATGGGGGTCATGCCCTCACCCCATCCCTGGAGACAAAAGGACGCAAAAAGAGAAAACAGAAAAAAAGTAAGGCTGAATGGGAAGCTGGGCGTGGTTAAGACAGGAGGCTCACGGGTTTGAGGCCAGCCTCGGAAACTTAAAGAGGCTCTCAGCAACATAATGAGACCCTATTTCCAAATGAGAAGTAAAGCCGGTCGTGGTGGCGCACACTTGTCATCTCAGTACATAAAAGGAGGATTGCAGGATTGCAGGTTGCCTCTGCAAGTTAGTAAGGCCCCCCCAACGTTGTGAGACCCTGTTTCAAAATAAAAAGAATAAAACAGGGCTGGGGGTGTATCTCAGAGGTAGAATGCCTCTAGGTTCCATCCCCAGTACCAAAAATAAAAATCAATTAATTAGTTAATTAACTTAATTTTTAATTTTTTTTTATTTTTATGTAGAACATTTTTAAAAGGGCATGCATTCAGACTGTGCTTGGTGCCCTCTTGCCCCCGCTTCCCCTTCCCTCCCTCCCAACAGTGAGTGTCCAGGTCAACCACGCTATATTCATACTTTTACACATATGCGAATATAGCTCCTCCATTATTCAACCTCAGTCTTCTTCCTCTCCTATCCTTCCATTCTAGCTTTGCTGAGGTTTCCCCTCCATTATCTGGAGTCCCTCTGGTATCCCCAATTCCCCCTAGTTTGGGCATATTAGAACACATGTCCCTTCTCTTTCTGTGCTTGGCTGATCTCACTTAAAATACTGTTCTCCAGGTCTTTCCATCTTCTTGCGAATGACATGATTTTCTTCTTCTTTATAGCTGAGTAGCATTCCATTGGGTGTATTTTCCATAATTTTGCTATCCATTCATCTGTTGATGGAGATCTGGGTTGGTTCCATATTTTGGCTATTACAAATTGTGCTGCTATGAACATGGGTATGCATATGTTACTGTAGTTCTCTGATTTCAACCCCTTTGGAAAGATACCCAGGCGTGGTATAGCCAGATCAAATGGTGGATCCATTCCCAGTTTTCTAATGATTAACTTGATTTCATAGGACTGGAGATGTAGCAGCTCAGGGGGTGGCTTCTCCACCCACAGGAGAAGAGGAGAGAACTGGACCCGCTACTTTAGCCCTTAACAACAGTTTCTTATATCACGACTATGTGCTCTCTCTCAAACCCGACGTTCTACTTGGCTGATCACAAGTATGTGTTCTAACAGCACTTCTAGCGACGTTGTTGCTGTTTGTTAATTTGAGGGTTTCAGTACATGGATGACACTGGCCCCTCATGGGTCAAAAGAGCTGCTCAGAGCCGGGCGCGGTGGCGCACGCTTGTAATCCCCGCGCCTGGGAGGCTGAGACAGGAGGATCACACGGATTCGAAGCCAGCCTCAGCTACTTAGTGAGGCTCTCAGCGACTTAGTGAGACCCTGTTTCCAAATAAAATATAAAATAGGTCTGGGAGTATAGCCCAGAGGTAGAAAGCCCCTGGGTTCCACTCCCAGTACCACCAAAAAAAAAAAAGAGCTGCTCAAACCATGTCATCCATCCCATCCCCGTGATGCCACTTGGAAGCTAACCTAGTAAACACTCACCTAGTAAGGACCTGTCTATGTGGGTTAAGTTGTCTTGGCGGTTGTTGCCTGGGGCTGGAGACTTCTGCAGCCAGTGGCTCCTTTTGCCTTCGCTCAGTGGTGTGAGAAGGAATGGGAGATTCTTGGGGAACGACCCAAAATTGCCATCAGAGGCGAGAAATATCTGGAGAGATTTTAATTTCACTCAATTTTTATTATTTATTTATTTATTTATTTATTTATTTATTTATTTATTTGCGGTACTAGGGATGGAACCCAGAGGCCTTTTACCTCCGAGCTACATTCCCAGCCCAATTTTTTTTATTCTTTATTTTGAAACAGGCTCTCACTGAGTTGCAAAGGGCCTCACTAAGTAGCTGAGGCTGTTCGTGAACCGCGATCCTCCTTTCTCAAATCCCAAATGCTGGGATTACAAGCGTTCGCCACCACCATGCCACCTGTTTCAGTTTTATTTTGAATCTGCATGTCTCCCGTAGGTTGCCAAACTGGGAAACTCCTAACCCATCCAAAAACCAATGATCTGCCGGGTGTGGTGATACACACCTTTAATCCCAGTACGTGGGAGGCTGAGGCAGGAGGATCGCAGGTGCCGAGCCACCCTCAGCAACTTAGTGAGACCCTGTTTCAAAATAAAAAATAAAAAGAGCTGGGGATGTAGCTCAGAGGTAGTAAAGCCCTGGGTTCAATCCCCAGCTTTACCAAAAAAGAAAAAAAAAAAAAAAAGCAATGATTTTTCTCAACTACAAACAGCCAGCATTGTAATGGTGTGTGACTGAAAGCACCCTTCATACAGCTCTTTGAAGAAGTCACGTGGCAGTTTGAAAGACTCCGTATCAGTCATTCAAACATTTCCCTAGTGACATTAAAAATATTTCAAAGATAAGTCAACCGGCTGCTTCATAATTACGTCTACGAAAGAGAAACTTTCTTCTTCAATTATACAGATGAATTTAGCATTTCTGACCCCTGATCGTACTCTTAACGTTATGAGTTTCATAAACAGAAAATAAGATATTTCTTAAAAGAATTTTATAAGGCCACGCCTACCATAACCAAAATGAAAAAGTATTTATCAAGGTTCCCTTTAATTTCATACATATAAACACCAAAATGCTTCTCTTTACATTTTATGGTTAATGGTTTTACCATCTTTGTTGATTAGATGATGTGGCTAGGTACCAAATCCCCACTTCAGTGTGGGCAATAGAGATCCTTTGAGGGTTTTGTTGTTGTTTGTTTGTTTGTTCTTTTGTTACTGGGGATTGAACCTAGGGCATTGTATCTCTGAGCTATGCCCCCCAGCCCCTTTTTTTAAATTTTTTATTCTGAAAAAGAATCTCACTAGGTTGATAAGAGTCTCACTACTTGCTCAAGCTGTCTGTCCTCGAACCTGCAATCCTCCTGTCTCAGCCTCCCAAGTACTGGGATTACAAGTGTGCACCACCACGCCCAGCTACATAGACACATTTTTAACATCCATCAAGGAAGACTGAAATATATAGTACTTGAAACAAACAAAAAAGTGTCTGAGGCTTGAGTGGTTAGCAACCACAGTTCACAACCTTTCTCAATCTATACCACTTATAATTGATATCATCTGACAAAAGATGACATAAGAAATATGTTCTCGAACAACGGTGTTTATGAAGCAGGTTTTTATCAGGACCCTTGGACCAATCACATCTTCCTCTATCAAAATGGCAGATGTCTCTGATGTGAGGGCGATCTGGCTGTGACATCTGTCAACCCATTGATCGCCAGGGTTGATTCGGCTGATCTGGCTGGCTAGGCGGGTGTCCCATTCCTCCCTCACCGCTCCATGTGTGTCCCTCCCGAAGCTGCACGCTTGGTTGAAGAGGACGACTTTTCCCGAATAGAGGAGGCCCCGTCTTTGGTCAAGGGTATGCGAGTAGCTGCGCTCCTCTGCTAGAACCTCCTAACAAGCTCTCAAGGTCCATCTGTAGGAGAGCGTAGGGTAGTCAAGCTTCCAAGACTCCAGACACATCTAAATGAGGCGCTGCACGTGGCAGTCTGCCTTTCTAAATAAATAAATAATAAAAAACAAAATGGCAGATATCTTGCCAGGCATGGTGGCACACTCTTGTAATCCCAGTTCTTGGGAGGCTGAGATAGAAGGATTGTAGGTTTGAAGCCAGCTTCAGTAGTTCAGTGAGGCTCTCAGCAACTTAGTGAGACCCTGCTTCCAAATAAAACATAAAAATATGTCTGGGGGTATAGCCTGAAGTAGAAGGCCCCTGAGTTTCATTCATAGTACCATTAAAAAAAAAGGGGGGGGGGACAGAGAGAGAGAGAAAGAGAGAGAGAACAAGAGAGAGAGGGAGGGAGAGAAAGAAGAAGGAAGGAAGGAAGGAAGGAAGGAAGGAAGGAAGGAAGGAAGGAAGGAAGGAAGGAAGGAAGGAAAAGGGCAAATATCTCTTGGGTAGGAAGGCAACTGACACATTTCTGAGATGTGAGGAAATGGATCGACCTCTTTTTAAAAGAATAAGGCTAAAACTCCATGTTAGGTCACCAAGGAGTTAAACAAGCAAGCCATGGTATGAAATCTCCCCAGTACACGCCGGAAGATACTAAGGCAGAGTCCTGTCCTGGAGAAACCACAGCAGAGTCCGAATCCACGTGGCCTGACGGGGTGAGAGGACCTTTGTCTTCTAGAAGTGTTCTGAAAGTCTCCTCGCTTGCATGAAACGCCATTGTTTCCGTCTCAGAAGATGAAGGGTTGTGTCAGTTCCTATCAGAGAGTAAAATCTCTGCTTCCAAGAAGTCCGGTCATTTGAAGTCTCACACCACTGCCCTGACATTGGTCTAACCCTGAAAGCCATTTTTTTGTTGTTCCAAGAACTCTCTTATAAGGACCCTGTCCCCTGTTGCTCCCGGTATGCTATTTTATTATCTAATTAAGTGTTTACCCCACTGACGACCAGGCCAACCCCATCACCGGAAGCTGCAGGACTGCTCACGGAGGATTCATGAGCAAAGCAGTACAATTTCTCCTTTGGACTGAGTCATTGGTTAAATAAATTCAAATCCTTCCGTTTGCTCATTTCACATAAAATACTCTTAAGTCTTTGTGTGCAAAGCAGACCAAAATTGATTAATTATTCAAGGACTACTTGTCAGTGTCTAGATTAATCCAACCCTTTGTTTTGTTATTCTTGTTGATGGCTTTAAAAAAAAAAAAAGCTTTCATTTGGAGCAGATAATGAGTTATTTTAAATGGACAAAAAAAAAAAAAAAAAAGCCAGGTGTGGTGGCACATGCCTGTAACCCCAGCTACCTGAGAGGCTGAGACAGAAGGATTCCAAGTTGGAGTCCAGCCTGGACAACTTAGTGAGATCATATCTCAAAATATAATTTAAATAGGCAATATAGCATAGCAGTAGAGGGCCCCTACATTCTATATTCAATATTGTAAAAAAAAAAAAAAGACAAAAATTCTAACTTGGATATATTTGATATTTATCCAGCTAATGTCAGGACATTTTCCAAATGGCAGTGACTATAATTCAGACATTCATACAATGACACTAAACTTGCCCAAATGACACTCTGTGTCTCCAAGGAACTCTACTATACTGCCTGACTGTCGAGACTAAACTCTGCCGGGACAAACACCCTGCCAGTCCCATCCACCATTAACTTAGTTCAGTACTTCACTCACAGCAGGGCCTTCTGTGACCCTGACAAAGGACAGGCTTTACAGCCCCAGAGGGGAAGCTCAGAATGCTGTCCCTAGTAATTTTCAGGGGTCAGGAATACACAGCTAAAGGTCACATATCAATACCTTGAAGAAGCCAGGCGCTTATAATCCCAGCATTTGGGAGGCTGAAACAGAAGGATCGCGGCCCGTGGACAGCCTCAGTACTTAGTGAGGCCCTTTGCAACTCAGTGAGATCCTGTTTCAAAATAAAGAAGAAAAATAGGGCTGGGGGTGTAGCTCAGAGTTAGAATGTCCCTGGGTTCCATTCCCAGTAATATATATATATATATATATATATATATATATATATATATATGTATGTATGTATATATATTCTTGAAGATATAAATATCAGTTCAATTCAACTGATACCCCAAACCAAAGTTCTCCTCTTTTATCTTGAAAAATATCAGCTCAATTTTTCCATTGGAAAAAATATTTAGTTTTGACTTGTTTTGAAACAATGAAGTCAAGTAATCAATAACATGTGTATTCTTCAATCACCTGCGTATTTGATTAAAATCCCCAGTAAGATTAAATGGACAGGGATAGAAACCGTCTCCTAGTGACATCTAAATACCACTGGAGATTTAAATAAGGCCTTCTGAACACAAGCATGTGGCTAGGTAAAAGGACATGGTTTAGCCAGGCATAACAGCATACACGTGTAATCCCAGGCTGAGACTGGAGGACCCCGGGTTCATGGCCAGCCTCAGCAACTGAGAAAGACCCTGTTTCAAAATAAATTAAAAATAATAAGAGATTGGGATATATATCAGTGGTTAAGCCTTTGTCTCGAATATATAATGTCCTGGGTTCCAACCACAGTAGCAAAAAAAAAAAAAAAAAAATTAAATAAGATTGGGCTGGTAGCATAATTGGGATGTAGATGGCCTCTTGGTTCAATTCACAGTATCATAAAAATAAAAACAAATAAATGGCTATGGTTTGGTAGAACGAAAGAAGGAAAGTGATTGGTGTAGCTAACACAGCATCTTCTTGCGGGGATCAATAGCACTGTTTTCTCTATGGTGTGTGTGTGTATGTGTGTGTGTGTGTGTGTGTGTGTGTGTGTTCTCCTAGCAGGGCTGTAAAGCTCTCTTATTGCCATGTTACCAGCAGATGAGGCTGTTTCTCACTTGAGAGATAACAAATGAGGATGTTACACTATTTAACAAACAAACCCTAGTAAAACCACGTAAATCCCAAGGATGGGGCCAAACACCAAGGTGTTTCTGCGCCACTGAACTGGGATTTGCTCCGCAGCGAACACAAAGCGTCTCAGCCAGTGGGGTGGGTCGCTGGGCCGCCGGGCACGGGTGACGTCGCCGCCGGCTTTCCAAACACACCTCTTTGGCTCCACTCCACTGGCTTCTTTCCATGTAAACAAGGCCTCGTCGATGCTGCAGAAGGGCCGTGGATCACAGCCCACACGGGAAGCCCAGTGTCTCTCTGCCTCATCTCAAGCACAGATCCTTGGGATGTGGAGTGCGGCGTCCCTAGCAACCACATAGAAACTGCCGTGGTGCCTAGCTACCAGCCTGGCCACACACTTAAAGCGAGGGTGGCCGATACATGGTCCGCTGGACGCCCTGCGCTCCGACGGGACGCTGCCTTCATGGGTCTGGCCAGATCGCAAGCGTGTTACCAGGCTGCCCTTTGACGTGGAAACCAGGGGAATAAAGGATGGTCCTTGCTGGGCACCCAAGAGAACAGAAGGGATTGCACCCATTCAGCCACAGCTATTCAAGATTAATCAGAGCCGGGGTGGGGGCATTGTATTCCTGGGGCGCCTCTTGCTAGCACTTGGACCGGCTGCCAACCCCCATTGAGCACATTTTATCGTTAAGTCAAGGGAACCCAGGAGTGCTGAGAGCAAAGTTCCCCCAGGAGAAAGGAGAATGCCTTAGATGTCAATCTTTATAACCCTTCAACCAAAGCAGTGCGACTGCTATAAACAGTCAAGAAATTACTTGGAAGAATTCGATTTGGGAGAGTTAGTGCCCCGGCGGCTACCAAAACACCCCGAGGCCATGTTGGGCTTCATTGCAACAGGTGAAATGCTATACGCCCCCCAGCCTCAAATGGTTAATTGGAGGGCACGGGTAGGTTGCGTAGACTGTGTGGCTGGGTGACAATTGTGCCTGGTCCCTGCATTAGTTCTCCTTGATAACTAAGCGCAGACTCTGAAAGTGGAACACGGCAAGTGATAAATTGAAGTGGGGCCAGTGGTGCACACCTGTAATCCCAGTACTTGGGAGGCTGAGACAGGAGGATTGCAGGTTTGAGGCCAGCCTCGGCAACTAAGTGAGACCTCCATCAACTTTGGAGAGATCCTGTTTCTGAATAAAATAGGGCTGGGGATGTAGCGTGGAGGTATAATGTCCCTGGGTTCAATCCTCAGTACCGTAAACTAATAATAATAGTAATAATATAAACTGGAGCAATCTGATGATTGTTTAATGTTTATTTATGTGCGTGCTTGTGACCTCTCGGCTTTGAAAGATCAAGAAACTATAAAGCATTCAAAAGAGTCTTTCTAAGCCAGGCGTGGTGGCGCACGCTTGTCATCCCAGCATCTGGGAGGCTGAGACCGGAGGATCGCAGTTCGCAGCCAGCCTCAGCTACTGAGTGAGGCCCTCTGCAACCCAGTGAGACCCTGTTTCAAAATAAAGGAAAAAAATGGGGCTGGTGGTGTAGCTCAGGGATAGAATGCCCCTGGGTTCCATCTTCAACACCACAAAAAACCAAAACAGTCTTTCTTCTCTATTCTCCTTCAAATATATTCAACATATATTTGAGCACTGCAGGTAAGCATGACACATTTCAAGAAAATTTTCCAGAAGTCCGTATTGTTTTCCATTTTGATAAACCAGGCAAGGAAGTGGGAGCATTACCTTGACTCTAAGGTCAATTAAACTAAAACCACTCAAGTCAGTCCAAGGGAGGAAATGAATTTCCACGCCAGCTCCGGGGTTAATGTCTTTCTAATGAGGTCCGCGAGAAGTCGGAACTGGCATATTCAAGACTTAAAGGTAACAACGAACAAGCGTTCCCAAGTTAGCATATCATTTCGATTCTTTTATTTCAATTCTTTTCAAAAGCGTCAAGATTTTACAGTTCTTATCCAAAAGATAACACACACACACACACACACACACACACACTCCGCAGAGTCTAGGAATGGGTCGTACTGAGGAAGGACTTGATTGATCTGGTCAGACCCTCAGCTCAGAGTTCACAGGCTTCTCAATAATTCATAGCACAGACTTGGAAAACTAAGTCCCCGGTCTGGGGAGATGTCATTTGCTGAGGAGTTAATGCATCTAGCTAGCGGACTTGGCTCTAATTGCCACCGCGCCCGTGTAAGAGGCGGACCGGCAGCTTGGGGCCGTGGTCCTGGAGGGGAATCTCCAGCCACACCTGAGGATTACTGCGCTCTCGATGTTTCAGGAGCGCTCACGGCCCCAGGCTGTGATTCCCTCCCCTTGCGAAAGATGGCCAGAAGAGTCAAACACCCACCACCATCATTGCAGAAGACCTGCTTTCATTGCCCCGGTGCCATAAAATTAAGGAGATTTCCTGGGTGCAGCCGAAGTATTTTCCCCCACCAAATGCCAAAATTAGAGACTGACCTCTAAGTATCAGGTTACTGCTGGCCAGTAGAATTTTTATGGCTCAGAAGTTCGCTCAGGAATTCCCAACGAGGATCAGTGGAAATCTTTGACTTTCATCTCTACGGCAGTGTCTAAGAAACTACTAAAATAAAGCAGCGCGTTGTAAAACTAAAATAACTTGAGACAGGGCTTCGGCTAGAAGACACGCGTTTCGATGGTGCACACGCACCAGTTATTATTTAGATAAAGATAGTGACTGTGTTATTATGTTACCAGGCAGTATTGTAGTAGATCTCATTTCATTATAAGGAATTAAAAATGTCCTCCTTAACCCTTAAAAATTAGAGTATCAGTCTTAGTTCAAACTTTCCAAAAGGATTTCAGGGCCAGAGCATAATTTTCACTTCCTCTAACACAAACTTTCTTTGGGAAATAAAATTTTTTAAAAAAGATGTTTTCTGTGTTTTGTTTGATGTCATTAGCCTTCTGATTACTTACTAAAGCCATGACATAACTTGGTGGGACTTCTCAAAAGTTAGAGTCCAAGCACTCACTATTCAGGAATCCAATTCCTCCGGCTGTAAAATTGCTGGTTAATGAATTATCTTACCTTTTAAGGTTTTTTTTTATTTTTTTATTTTATTTATTTATTTTTTTTGCGGGTCTGGGGATGGACCCCAGGGGCATTCGACCTCCGAGCTACACCCCCTGCCCTATTTTTTATTCTTTATTTTGAAACCGGGTCTCACTGAGTTGCAGAGGGTCTCACTAAGAAGCTGAGGCTGTCCGCGAACCGCGATCCTCCGGTCTCAGCCTCCGAATGCTGGGATTACAAGTGTGCGCCACCACGCCCAGCTTATTTTTTAAATTCTAAATCAGTGATTCTAAAGTCATAAAGAATATTTTATCAGTAAGATTTGTTTAGGCTGCATATGGGAGGTTAATAGATACATAGTCATCATAACAAGACACAAATTTATTTTTCGCTCACAGGAAAATAAATCTGGAAACAGGCTGGCCAAGGTTGCTCCTCCTCGGTCTCCAGTGTCCCGAGCTCATTCTACCTCGCTGCTGTACCTATCTTTAACACGTCTTTAATGACCTACAATAGTTGCCTAACCAGGCGTGGCAGTGCACGCTTGTGAACCCAGCATTTGAGAGACTGAGACAGGAAGATCGCGGTTCGAGGACAGCCTCAGCTACTACTTAGTGAGGCCCTCTGCAACTCAGTGAGGCCCTGTTTCAAAATAAAGAATGAAAAATAGAACTGGGGGTGTAGCTCAAAGGTAGAATGCCCCTGGGTTCCACCCCAGTACTGCAAAAAATAAAATAAAATTATGGTCATTTTATCATAAAATAATCCCAGGATTTTATTATCATAAAATAATCCCAGGATTTTATTATCATAAAATAATCCCAGGATAAATAAAATTACCCCAGAAAATCCTCCACCTACAGGATTAAAAGTGAACACAGGGAGGCCGGGCGTGGTGGCGCACGCTTGTAATCCCCGCGCTTGGGAGGCAGAGACAGGAGGATCGCGCAGGTTCGAAGCCAGCAGCGGGCCCTGGCTTAGGAGACCCTGTTTCCAAATAAAAATGTAAAAATAGGTCTCGGAGTGTAGCCCGGAGGTAGAAGGGCTTCCAGGAACCCCAGTACCACCAAAAAAAAAAAAAAAAAAAGTGAACACAGGGAGGCCGGGCGTGGTGGCGCACGCTTGTAATCCCCGCACTTGGGAGGCGGAGTCAGGAGGATACGCAGGTTCGGAGCCAGCCTCGCTGGCTTAAGAGACCCTGTTTCCAAATAAAAAATATAAAATAGGTCTGGGAGTGTAGGCCAGATGTAGAGGGGTTTCCAGGAATCCTAGTACCACCAAAAAAAAAAAAAAGTGAACGCATCTTCCTAAAAACTGATGGCACTTTTAAGCTGCTATGTCAAGACTTCAAATGCAGATAAATGTTCCTGAATTTGGGAATGTGTAAAGGCAGAGTCTGATTCTCCAACACAAGTGAAATTGGAGTCTGTCAACCAGTCAACCCATGCACCATCCATGAAAGACCAGGCAAGAAAACTCACAAAGCCATCCTAGGAAACCGGCCATGTTTCTTTGTTTTCAAGATTTCCCTGCTGGCGCTCATCTTAAATGTAAAAGCTCATTCGGTGCCACCAAACTGTGCTTCTGTCACGTTGTCTGCATATCTGACAAGGGAGTGGAGAATCCAACCCCACGCACACAGGAGCGGGAGACCGCAGCGTGGGTTGTAAGGGTATCTGTGACTGATAGGCTTCCTTTTCTTTCTAGCCCTGTGGGTCCTCATTCATCGCATGCCGATAAAGCACCTACTCTGTGCTGGACACGGAAGTAAAATCGAAGAGAGTAAAATGATTCGGAGCTGAGTACAGTGGCGCACACCTGTAATTCCAGTACTTGGGAGGCTGAGACAGGAGGATCGCAGGCTCAAGGCCAGCCTCAGCTACTTGGCCCTCTGCAACTTCATGAGAACCTGTTTCAAAATAAAGAATAAAAAAATAGGGCTGGGGGTATACCTCGGAGGTAGAATGCCCCTGGGTTCAATCCCTAGTTCTTAAAAAAAATAAAAAATAAAAAAGGCCAGGGGTGTAGCTCAGAGATAGAATGCCCCTAGGTTCCATTCCAGTACCACCACCACAACAAAAAATTGGACTCACGTGCCAGGCATGGTGGTGCACTCTTGTAACACCAGTATTTGGGAGGCTGAGACAGGAGGATTGCAATTCGAGGACAGCCTCAGCTACTTAGAGAGGTCCTCTGCAACTCAGTGAGACCCTGTTTCAAAATAAGAATAAAAAATTGGGGCTGGACTTGTAGCTCGGATGTAGAATGCCCCTGGGTTCCATCCCCAGTACCTCAAAAAAAAGAAAAAATAGTATCTACTTCGCAGCTTTGCTTGGCTGTCTGAAATAGGACAGGAACTCAGTGCTTGTTGACCATGTTTCCTACTGTTGCTGATAATGCCATTATTAATATTATAGCCACAGAAAGATCTAGAACAACAAAAGGGCAAATTGCAGTGCATCCGAAAGAGAGACGGACCACCGCCAACGGAGGAGAAGCATCTCACCCGCGGTGACTGTCGGCAGCAGAGACGGGGCCCCAGGAAGCTGACAGCTCGGGATGTTACAGAAATGGAGCCCACCATATCCACAGAATGAAAGCATAGACCAAGAATATATGGTTTTAAAATCCTCCTTAGAGGCTAGACGTGGTGGTACATGCCTATAATCCCAGTAGTTGGGAGACTGAGATAGGAGGACCTCAGATTCGAGGCTAGCCTCTGCAACCTGGTGAGACCCTGTTTCAAAATTTCAAAAATAAAATAAAATAGGGCTGGATGTAGGTCAGAGGTAGACACCCCTGGGTTCAATTCCCAACAACACACACACACACACACACACACACACACACACACACTTCTCAGATGAAGATTTACTGATAGTTTTGCCCTGGGGCAAGAGGCGGAAGAAGCCCCTCTGATGTTTTCTAATTCTATTTTCTTCTGCACGTGAAGCTCAAACCCACTTGAATCTCTAGATTCTTACGCTGAGAAAATTATAATCGCGCGTGTTGGATAGGGATGAGTTGCTCGGTTTCCGTATCCATCACAGCCAGCTAATTAACATGTGACCATGCATCTCGACTGCAAACAGTCCTGAAGCGATGCCAGAGAAAGCGTCTTCACTTTGAACCTGGTGAGGGAGAATCCTGCCCGATCGCGAGGGCCAGGGAAGGTCTGTGTTTCTCGCCAGGCCTCGTCAACACCTGGCTTTTCAGATGGAGGTGTTTCTCCCTAGGAGGAAGTCTCCTGTTTGCCCTCACACCTGCTAAAATGCAATGGCTTTCTGCCATGCTTAAGTCTGAGTCACAATCAGGCTGCCTGGTGATAAGCCGCCGCCGGCAGCTTCTCAGCAGGCAGAAATGCAGGGGCGCAGCACCCCAGCTTTCAGGACTTGACCACCTTTGTAAGCTTTGTGAAGTGGGTATTTATTTTTTGTGTATGTAGATCAAGGTATTATTATTATTATTATTATTATTATTATTATTATTATTGTTATTAGTGGTGGTACTGGGGTTCCTGGAAACCCTTCTGCCTCCAGGCTACACTCCCAGACCTATTTTATATTTTATTTGGAAACAGGGTCTCTTAAGCCAGCGCGCTGGCTTCCAACCTGCGCGATCCTCCTGTCTCCGCCTCCCAAGCGCGGGGATTACAAGCGTGCGCCGCCACGCCCGGCTGTGAAGTGGGTATTTAAATATTTGAAAATCAAGCAGCTTTGGAAGTGTTTGCTACTGGGTCTCAGAACCACTTCTCTCCTTTCTTCTCTCCCACAACAAACTCCCACCAAACTCCCGGCCTGGCAGATTGCTACCTGTCAGGGTGGAGGAAAATCTGATTTTGACTCGGATGCTGGAAAGGCGGGATGCTGAGACACTGGCAATGCCAGGTCACGGTGGAAGAGCTAGAGAGGGAAACTTACTGTGAGTGTGTGTGTGTGTGTGTGTGTGTGTGTGCGCGCGCACACACACACATATCCACAAACACACCCTGAAGCTGTTTGTGCTAGTCAGTAGCACTCAGAGAAGCAAAAAGCAGAGCAGATGGCTTATCAGCTTGCTCTAAAAACATCTAAGTATTCTGTGTACGCTCAGCTCACAAGCCGCCATCACTGCCATTACTGGCAACTGAATGCACACGTCTTGATGCCACCTCTAAGAATGTACATTCTCCTTTTTATTCACCTGTCTTTTTCTTTAACAACTACCTGTTATCAGGAGCTAATATAAGGGTTGGAGCCAGGCGCGGTGGCGCGCACCTGTGATCCTGCCAGCCTCCCTGGGCTGGGGAGGCTGAGGTGCAGGAGGTCCAGCCTCGGCAGCTGAAGGAGGTGCTCGGCAACGAGTGAGACCTGGCCTCAAAGTAAAGCAGGGCTGGGGTGTCGCCTGGATGGAGAATTCCCCTGGGGTGGCCTGATCACAGTTACATTTGGAAAAAGTTGGTCTGGCATCAAAACAGAAAAGAATAAGAGGCCGAAGGGAGGAATCGAGGTGATACTCGCGTTAGGACGCTCTGCCGACCTCTCTGCTGCTTGGTGTGTGCCTTGATTCGTTCTTTATGTTTTTATGGAGTCATTACTATATGCCAGACATTGTACTAGGCCTGTGAATAAGAGCAAGCAGTTCACCTTTAACAAGGATCCATTTGGGCTGCGAATGTGGCTCAGTGGTAGAGTTCTTGCCTAGCATGGGCAGAGCCCTGGGTTCGATCCCCAAGACCCCACACACACACACTATTCACTGATCTCAATTGCATACAATGATATTATTGGAGGAGCCATGTGGGAAAAAAAATGCTGGAGTAGAAAAAGAAACGATTTGTTTGCGTTTCCAGATCAAAATCTCCTTTGTAGAGACTATGCAAAGGGGGGGGGGTTTATATGACTTAAACAGAGAAGGCAGAGGTACAACTCCAGGCAAGCACAGTGACTACACCACTGGTACACTGCTGTCCTACAAGAGATGGGTTGGCCGATGAGGAGGTGAGGGCGGCCCGCGAACTGCGGGCCCAGAGCAGCGGAGCCTCAGCGCCCTGCCGGCCGCTGTGAGCCACACGGCCAAAACCAAACACCCCTGCCCCTGAGCTCGAAGCTCCCACCCAGTAGACTTTTAAATGTGTATAACATTTTAGCGGTATACCATGTCCTTCCTTTGCATTATGCATTTCCTTTATAATTTACTTTTTTGTTTTTCTTGGAGTTAATGATTGTGTTGAGATATATATATATATAAATATATATAACATTTATTCATTCATCATAATTGTGATTAAATCAGAATTTAATATTTTTTAACTTATTCTTATGTAGGTACAAATTTTCAAGGTCCAGCCATATGGCATACTGCCTTTGCATGTCTTTTTTTTTTTTGGTGGTACTGGGGTTCCTGGAAGCCCTTCTACCTCCGGGCTAGCAGCCCTATTTTATATTTTTATTTGGAAACAGGGTCTCCTAAGCCAGCGCGGCTGGCTCCGAACCTGCGCGATCCTCCTGTCTCCGCCTCCCAAGCGCGGGGATTACAAGCGTGCGCCACCACGCCCGGCTGCATCTCTTTTCTTATTTAACTTTTTGTTTTATCTGGGGTTAATACTTACACTGTTTTTTAATTGTTTCATTTGTCTATATACATATATACAAATACGCATATATACATACGTATACATACACATATTACATATAAGGCTCTGCTGTCTCCAGAACCCTGAAGTTTGGGGGCCACTGCTCACCGTTTACTTGCCAACATCCATGTCTTGGAGGATGACACCGTGTGTCAGTGACGGGGCCACTGCGCTTGCCTGGAGTTCTACCTCTGCTTTCTCTGTTTAAATCATTTAAAGTGCCCTTTTGCCTATGAGCATAGTCTTTACAAAGGGGATTTTGACCTAAAAGAACAACCCAATTCTTCCTTTATCTACTCCAATATTTTTATGTGTGTGTGTATGTGTGTATGTGTGTGTATGTGTGTATGTGTGTGTATGTGTGTGTATGTGTGTATGTGTGTGTATGTGTTGTATGTGTGTGTATGTGTGTGTATGTGTGTATGTGTGTATGTGTGTATGTGTGTATGTGTGTGTATGTGTGTGTGTATGTGTGTGTATGTGTGTATGTGTGTGTGTGTGTGTGTGTGTGTGTGCACTTGTGGTGATGGGGGTTTGTTGGGGATCGAACCCAGGGCTTTGCCCGTGCTAGGCAAGAACTCTACCACTAAGCACATCCTCATCCTAATAGAACCTATACATATTACATATATATGCATATATATACTATATATACTATATACTTCACACCACACACACACACACACACACACACACACACACACACACTCAGAGTTAGATACTACAGTAGAACCTAGGAAATAAAAAGTTGGGTATGATGTTACACCCCTGTAATTCTCACTACTCAGGAGACTGAGGCAGAAGAACCATTGGATTTTGAGGTGACTAGGAAACTTAGTGAGACCTGTCTCAAAGTAAAATAAAAAGAGGTGGGGATGTATCTCAGTAGCAGAATACCCCTGGGTTCAACTCAGTACTGAAAAAATAATAATTTAAAAAACCTAGAAAATTTAAAAAACATTTTAATTTTAAAAATTTAAAAAATTAAATTAAAAAACAGTAGTGCTTGTCCCAACCTTTCAATGGATGAGTACGACTCCCTCGTATCAATCACTTAATTTTTTTTACAATTCCTTTGCTGCCCTTGGCAGTATTTTTCTTCATATTCATAAATAATATCTTGTACTTTTATTTTTCATTTTTAGGCATCTGTGTTGACTTACTATTCAGAAAAGTTTCTCTCCCCCAATACCATGCCACTTCTCCCCCTTCTATCCAATGAAGTCACATCAAAATTTTGACTAAATCAAAATTTGATTTTTTCCCCCTTATTCTTATGTAGGTAAAAATTTTCAAGTTCCAGCCACATGGTATACTGCCTTTGCATGTCTTTTCTTATTTAACTTTTTGTTTTACCCGGGGTTAGCAGTTGCGTTGCTTTTTAATTGTTTCATTTTTCTAAAACCGATACTTTAACCCTAAAGTGTCGCAGAAAAAAATCCCCCACTTTCTCTCATAATCTTCAAACACGTGTGATAACTTGAGTTTTCCCTTCCCATAGACATTTCTCCCGGGCATTCCATCCATCTCCTGCTTCAAAGTGATGATATTAGCACTTTTCTTGACTGTTTCAGAGCTGAATGGAAGGTTCTCCCTTCGCCAGCGTTCAGAGGGATTCTGTCACCCCTCTCTGGGGTTTGACTAGGGTTTCCTGCTTCCTAGATCTTTTTTCTGGGCTCCTTAGTTTTCTGGGCTGAGAACCTCTGTCGGCAGGTCTATGAGACAAAACAATTTCAGAACTTGCCTGCCTGAAAAAATATCTTGACACCATTTACACATTCCAGTTTAGAAGAGAGAGCCTCCTGCCATTTTTTCATCTTATTTTATCCCTGCTACAGCTTTTCCACTCAGTTTTACCTACTGTGAGACGCAGTGAGGTAATTGGCCAAAGCCCAAAGTTCCTCTCAGGGTCTGCGGGTAAGTCGTCTCCGCCATTGCCCCTGTGACCTGCGCAGAGAAACTCGGGTGTATAAAGAAGCACAACAGATTTGAGCCAATAGGGTAGCTGAAATTATTATCATAAATTAATTAAACAAACACCTGCTCATCAAGCACTGTGTATTTCTGTACAGGGCCTTCAGCAATCTGAAGGTGTTGATGAGAATAAAATTTAAGTTAAAAAAATTCCTTTTTAAAAGATTTATTGGCACACTGTAGTCATACATTTTAATAATAAAAAAAAAATTCTGATCTAGCTGGGCTTAATGGCACCTGCCTGTTATCCCAGTGCTTGATAGGCTGAAATAGGAGGATCACAGATTTGAGGCCAGCCTCAGAAACGTAGTGAGGTTCTCAGCAACATAGCAAGACCCTGTTTCCAAATTAAAAAATAATAAGAAAAAAATTGCCAGAGGTGTAGCTCAGAGGTAGAAAGTCCCTGGGTTCAATCCCTAGTATCACAAGAAAAGGGAAGAAGAAAAGAAAAGTCTTTGTTTTGTTTTGTTTTGGTGGTACTGGGGATGGAACCCAGAGGCCTTCTACCTCCAGGCTACACTCCCAGCCCTATTTTATATTTTATTTGGAAACAGGGTCTCACTAAGTTGCTGAGAGCCTCGCTAAGTAGCTGAGGCTGGCTTCGAACCTGCGCGATCCTCCTGTCTCAGCTTCCCAAGCGCGGGGATTACAAGCGTGTGCTACTATGCCCGGCTAAAAGAAAATGTTTTTGATCTAACAGTATTGAGGCAGAAATTGTTTCAGAAAAAAGACAAACTGAAGACACGTAATGAAACCGTCGACAGCATAGATGCCCTTCGTGCTAACCCTCCTTCCCGACCATCATCCCTCTCAGAATCCCCGCACTGCTGCCCTCTTCTTGTAGGGCTTTCATCTCTGAATCATGGCATTGATTTAGAAAGACTCCGAGGCAGGTGCTCCGAGCGAAGGTACCAAGGAGAAGAAAAGTGAGGGTCCCGAAAGGATGCACAGACGACAGGAGCCTCCCTTAATACCGGGTGAAGAGTCTTGGCAACAGAGAGGACCCGGCAAAATGGGAGTCCCTGTCACTGCTCCCCGGGTTAACAACAACAATGAAAACGAGATCTCCATTGTGTATCTGTTTATGCCCTGGCTACGGCATAAAAAAGCGGAAAATACCATCCCTAACTTAGACTAATTGCTCACCAGCGTTGAGCCCTTTTTTACTCATCTAATTCGGGGTGGGAAGAGTGCAGAAATGTAAAGCCTACGTGTAGCTGACAGTGCAGGCCTCTTTCCCCTGCTGGAAAGAATCACTGCAGAGGCACCAGCTGTCAGCGCCCAGAGAAACTCGGGAGCTGCGCAACCACCTCGCGCACACAGGGAAGCCAGGAATTGCGGAGAAATTCGAGAGGCGCCCAGGGCCACACACCTGGGGAGGGCGGGGTCTGGGCTAGACCTCAGCTTGGAGCGCTTTCTTTGAGTCCTTGGTTGCTCCTTGCTATAAAAATAAATAAATAAAGCTGGGCGTGGTGGCGCACGCTTGTAATCTCAGCATTTGGGAGGCTGAGACCTGAGGATCATGGTTTGCAGACAGCCTCAGCTAGTCAGCTAGCGAGGCCCTTTGCAACTCAGTGAGACCCTGTTTCAAAATGAAGAATAAAAAATAGGGCTGGGGAGTGTAGCTCGGAGGTAGAATGCCCCTGGGTTCTGTCCCCAGTACCGCAAAAAAAAAAAAAAAAAAAAAAGCTCTTTAATTTCCCCAAATCTCTGCTCCTTCTGTGGTGCTTGGAGACAAGGAGGCTCGTTTTTTTCTGATGCAAGACCGAGCCCACTGCTAAATAAGCTCTTTGGGTTTACATAAATCAAAGTGCCAGGTAGTTTGCAGGCCAGGATGTCAGAAGCACCTGCTAAAGACAGCTTCAGAAACAGCCTAACTCCAAGCCGAGAGGCACATTGCAAAGGAACCAGGACCTGAGCAAGGGATGTGTGGGATGGAGCCCCTGCACGATTGCCCCTGGGTCTGACACCGAGTCTCAGGGTTCTCCAGACAACCTGCCCGAGACCCCTTAAGGGATGTTGCCACAGATACAACGTTTGCAGCTGCCAAATACATGACGATCGAAGTGTTCAGAACTCTATCACCAAAACAAAAGTGGTCATGCCTGCGTCTGCCAAGCGCAGCCTCGTTACTATACTTTTTTTTTTTTTTTTGGCCCGTTCAAATGGTGATGGCGTGTTTTGCCATGAGTTTTTGCAAATATGATTTATTTAACCTCTGCAATGAAAAGAAACCATAACTCAAGAGAAGACGAAAGTGAAGCCTGCCGGGATGACTCTCCTTAAACTGGTTTATTTTTTTTCTAAATCACAAAAGCACAAAGGGCCCAGAGTCTCTGAAAATGAACATAATATACGATTGCCATAAAAAGTTCACTCTCCTTTCAATTTCAATTTACCTCACTATAAATCAGCGATCCACTTAATCAAATATTCTTCCACTTTAATTGTTTTATCTTGCTTTTATGTTAAATCTCACTGAGTTACTGCTGGCACCAGTCTTCACATTATAGAAAAAAATGTCAGTGCTTGGCCCATAATTAGTCTAAAACTCAAACATTGGTTCAGAACATTAACCAGATTGGAGGGCATCCTTGTAATCTCACCGGACGAGTGAGATACATCCAAGCTGGAAAATAAACTAGGATTAGTCCAGCCAGCCATCCATCTGCTGTCAAAATGTGGACTTGTGGGCCTCGGCTTTCAAACTAACTGGGATTTTTTTTTTCATAAATGTCTTTCATTATTATCTTGCAGGGCATTAAAACTCTATTTAGTCGTCTCTTAAATTCTCCAGCCTGGAACTGTCCATTTAAGAATGGCAGATGCCTGCCTGAACTGGCCCAACCGTTCCCATGAGAAAAAATGTCAGTACAATGTACGGTAAAAGTCCCCAGTCAAACTTCATGATGAACGGCACTTCCTGGGTATTGTAAAAGACAAGAAACGGTCCCTCGTGGGTAATCCTGTTCTGTAAACAAGCAAGAAAAAAAAATGAATTCCATGTTATTGATTGATAAACACCTTTCTGACGAGGTCTATGGGGACAGTGTGATAGAAATACGGCTGGATTCAACAACTTAACAGCCAGGCCCCGGTCAATGCTATTTGGATACATCTTACTCCAATGTAATCTTTGCCCTTCAAACACATACTGAAGAGGTTTTTTAACTTAAAAATCTAAAAAAAATTTTTTTTAATAAACTGAGAATAAGGATGAATCCAAACTAGTCCGTCTACTTTTTCCAGTAAATGTAAATATCTCCAAGTTGATGTCGTTTTTTTCGGAGCTGTAAGTCATTGTTTGGATTTCACAGGAACCATCTCAGCTATCTGGGGGAGGGAGGAACAAAGCCATGGTCTGTTTTCAAAACCTTCTTGGAAAAAAAAA
Organism: Muscardinus avellanarius; assembly: GCF_963383645.1. Classification (NCBI taxonomy): domain Eukaryota; kingdom Metazoa; phylum Chordata; class Mammalia; order Rodentia; family Gliridae; genus Muscardinus; species Muscardinus avellanarius. The sequence continues at coordinate 23,803,497 of NC_137806.1, forward strand.
ATCTATATTTTGATATTTATTGATGGCTCTCAATTTGTTTTGTAAAGGATGTAAAAGCCAGTTAGCAGATTTAATTTTTTTTACTTGAACCATCTAATATAAAAACAAAATATTTTTGCATTAATCAAAAGCTCGATAACTTTTCTTAGAATGTGAAAAAAAAAAGTCGGTTAAACTCACCCAGGTAATGTGAACTTTGTCTCAGGCATAGAAACAAATATTAATCAGCATCAAAAGTATAAAGTTGTTTTTTTTTTTTTTTTTTTTGCAGTACTGAGCAAGGAACCCAGGGGCATTCTACCTGCAAGATATACTCCTAGTACTATATTTTTATTATTTATTTTGAACAGTGTCTCAATGAGTTGCAAATAACCTCACTAAGTAGTAGCTGAGGCCGTCCTCGAACCACGATCCTCCCGTCTCAGTCTCCCAAATGCTAGGATTACAAGTGTGTGCCACCATGCCCGGCTCAAAAGTATTTCTAAAGACATCTTTGGGTTCAGTTCCTAGTTCTGAAAAACAAAACAAAACAAAACAAAAATATTTTGTCTGAATGTTATCTGAGTTCTAACGTATCAGAAATGTCTAGGAATCATAAAAAGCTTATTTATCAAGAGACCTCGTTTATGCAACCGCTTAGTAAGTCTTGGGATGTGTTATGATGGCCACTGTTTTTATTTTCACTTATCACATCAGACAAGTTTGGTGAAATAATACGTATAAATGTAATTATCACACCAGAGTGAATTTAGGAGAGAGAAAGACATGAAAAGCATCCCATTAAAGAAAAAGCCTTTCTAAGGGCCATCATTCACATTTCTGCAAATGGAATTTTCTGATTAACTGCCATATATTATATTATTTGAATAACTTTGGGAAAGATTAATTCCCAAGCTCTGTCCCCGGCCGTATTTTTTCCCAACTGAAATTGAGCTTTAAAACAAAACGTCAGCAGTGCAGGCCAGCGATTCAAGTTACAGGTTCAGAAACTCGGAGCACGGGCAGTTAAAAGTGATTTAAGGAAGGCCAAATCATTCTTTTCACAAATGTGTATGTTAAACTTGTAAATTGATATATCAAAACCACAACCGGAATATAGCAATTTGTCTCCCTTTGCCCGCCGTGGAGTATTCCACAGCTGCCTACCAGATAATATACTGATTGTAACTTTCCTAATTTACAGAGCCTTTAAGGCTAATCTCCTGGGCCAGCCTAAAGGGCTTCTTCATCCAGTGAAATGCCAGAATAATTGAAATTGTCTTCGGCAGACAGTCGGGCAATAATGAATATTTTCTCTGCTGATTGCATGCCAAGGTTACACATAGCACTGCAAAGATCCCAGACCAAGCCCCCCGAGGGAAGGGCAGCTGCTAACCTTTGGCACAAGACACAATACCCCCGCTTCCCCTCCTCGGCCCTTCTGAAGCCAACCGACGCCCACCAAGCTTCAGTACCCCAAAGGGCATCCCCGTTGCCCAGTCAACAATGATCCCGGTGGCTTCCCTGACTCTCCTGGGACAGACTAAAGGCTGGGAAAAGTCGTGGTTATGGATTTTTTCGATGGGGACAGCAGGAGAGATGGGCAGGGAGGCTGCTGTTGGGAGTCAGAGGAAATACACGGGTAGTTAATCAAAAGAAAACAGGGCATTGAGGAGGCATGAGAAGACGCTCCCTGTCAGCCCCCACACAGCTTTTCTCATACCTCTGAATGGCCTCTGTGAATGCCCCATCTGCATTCAGCATCAGGACCGCTTCAGCATCAGGACCGCTTAGCTGGAGTCTTAACGAGGTGCACACTGACACTAAAGTGTCCCAGGGCTGAAGTGAATCAGTAATCATTTTGAAAACGCTAAAGCCCCCTTTTACCTTCAGCTCTGAAAAGGGAAAAGGGAAAATGGCAAGAAGTTTTGAGCAGATCTTTAACTGAAGCCACTAATCTTGGGTAACTGCTACTCCTGTGATTTGCTTTGAAGGAAGAAATTTGGAAACAAGAATAAAAGAATCCTAAGGCACTGTGGATTTGTATATGGAAAAAAAAGCACACTGTATATTAGATGAGAAAGAAACAACACAAAATTTATTGTTTATGTAATAACCTGAATTGCCCTGTGTCTCCACCACCACCATCCCCTTTGGTGCTGGGGACTGAACCCAGGAACATTCTACCTCTAGCCCTTTATGTTTTATTTTGTTTTTTTAGTACCGGGGATTGAATTCAGGGGCATTATAGCTCCCACCTACACCCTTATCCCTTTTTTTCTCTCTCTTTTGAAGGAGAGTCTTGCTAAGTTGTTGAGGGTCTGGCTAAATTACTGAGGCTGCCCTCAAACCTGCATTCCTCCTGTCTCAGCATCCCAAGTACTGGAATGACAAGCCTGTGCCACCAGTACCCAGCTGCAATATCTTGACTACTAAGTAACCATGTATGAAATATATGAAATGCATTTTAGCTATGGAATACCTATTAGTTTCCACATATATAACATTTATTTATTTATTTTATTTATTTATTTATTTATTTATTTATTTATTTATTTTGCAGTACTGGGAATGGAACCCAGAGACATTCTATCTCTGAGCCACACCCTCAGCCCTATTTTTTTATTCTTTAATTTGAAACAGGGTCTCACTGAGTTCCAAAGGGCCTCACTAAGTAGCTGAGGCTGTCTGCGAACCTCGATCCTCCTGTCTCAGACTCCCGAGTGCCGGGATTACAAGTGTGCGCCACCACGCTTGGCTCAAATATAACATATTTGATGTAGGATACATATTGCTCCTTAATCAGTTATCCCCCAAAATTGGCAGCTTGAAAGAGCTGTAAATATTATTTACCTCACACAGTATCTTGGGTCAGGAATTGAAGAGCAGCTGGGCTGAGCTGGGCCATTCTGTCTGAGATTTTCTCACGAGGCTGTGTGTAGCTATTGCAGGTATCTGAAGTTTTGGCTGGCCAGGAGGACTCTCACATAAGGTGGCTGCCTCCCATGCCCAGCCCATCACTGCCAGTGGTTAGCAGGTCTGTTTCTTGTCACATGGTTATCTTTTTAAATTTTTTTTTCAGTACTGGAGATTGAGCCCAGGGGCATTCTACCTTCAAACTACATACCTAGCCCTAATTTTTATTCTTTATTTTGCAACGGGATCTCAGTAAGTTGTAGAAGCTTCACTAAGTAGCTGAGGCTGGCTTTGACCCTATGATCCTCCTGTCTCAGCCTCGCAAGCACTGGCATTACAAGCGTGTGCCACCACGCCTGGCCACGAGGTTATCTTTATAGGATTGCATGAATGTCCTCATGACATGACAGCTTCCTTTACCGAGGGCAAGTGGCCCAAGACAGAAGCCATCATGGTTTTTATATCCAGCTGAGAAGTCACAAGCTGACAGCTCCATAGTGCCTCCCATAGGTGGCCCCGATAAGGACATGGATGCCAGCCATCTCGGCTCAGTCACCACAGGCATCTATCCTGAAAGCCAGGTGTGGTGGTGCACGCTGTGGACCAGTGCTGGGGAGGCTGAGACAGGAGGATCGCAGGTTTACATCCAGTCTCAGCTACTTAGTGAGGCCCTCTGCAACTCAGTGAGACCCTGTTTCAAAATAAAGAAGAAAAAATAGGGCTGGGGTGTGGCTAGGAGTTAGAATGCCCCTGAGTTCTCAGAGGGAGGGGCCACTATCACCAACTGAAGCGGGACCCCACGCGGGCAGGTGTGTTTGCGGGTGAGAGCAAAGATCTTGGAGACAGAGCTAAAGAGAAAAAGGAACCGAATTCCTCAGTTTCTCCTGCCCACGTCCATTGATGGAATCCAGCCGGATACTATCTCCCAGGGCAGCCCACAGGTACAGCCCCAAGGTCACCAGAAGCTGCGGGGAGAAGGCAAGAGCCAGCCAAGGGGCCAACGTGCGTGTCTCACTTTAGACAGGAGCATTATGCTGAACTTTTCACCTAACACACCAACATTTTTTATATCCTCCTTCTATAATCGCTATTTTAAGTTGCTATGTGTAGCTAGATGTGATGGCACAACCCTGTAACCCAGTACTTGGGAGGCTGAGACAGGAGGATCACAGGTTCGAGGATAGCCTCAGCACTTAGCGAGGCTTTCAGCCACTTAGTGAGACCCTGTTTCCAAACAAAAAATAAAATAGGGTTAAGGTGTAGTTCAAAGCTAGAATGTCCCCAGCACTACAAAAATAGATAGATAATAGATAGATGCTTCATCTTGCTACACACACACACACACACACACACACACGGGCCCCAATTAATCATTTCCATAGACTTGTACTCAACAATCTTTATTGTTTAGTATATGTTCTTCCAGTAAATTCCCAGAAATGATCATTAATGGATTAAAGAATACCCATATCTTTGTGCCAACTGACCTGTGGTTGGAGGCATCTGCTCTTAAAGGAACCTTCCAACCCCGTTTCCTGCCTGCGCCCCTCCCGACTCATAACAATACAAGAGAAAGACCAAAAAGGCAAGGTGCATAAGAACTCAAGTCCGTGTTTCCAAAAACAAGAGAAACCCCAACACTTTTATAAAAATCTATATTTTGATTTTGCAGCAGCTGCCATAGCAAAATCGTTTCTGAGCGCCATGAGACCCGCGAGGCAGGTCTTGATTAACTCTGCAAAGGATGGCTGACTTCTCTTGGATATGACCGGAATAAATTTTAGGGTAGTGTTTGTCTTAAAGGGAAATGAAACCTCATGATCCTTGTTTCAAGAAAACAATGGGCAGCCTGAAGCCAATTTGAGCTGAAGAGTCTTCTGAGAGTCCGTGTTCCAGTCTCAGCGGTTGACTCTCATCTTTAGGTGCTTCCGAGCTGAAAGAAGGACATTAATAACAAAATCTGCCACTGTGTGTGTGTGTGTGTGTGTGTGTGTGTGTGTGTGTGTGTGTGGTACTGGGGGTTGTGAAACCAGGGGCATTCTACCTCTGAGCTACAACCCCAGCCCTATTTTATCTTTTTATTTTGAAACAAGATGTCACTGAGTGGCTGACGCTAACCTCAAACCTGCAATCCTCCTGTCTCAGCCTCCCAAGTACTGAGATAACGGGTGTGCACCACCACACCAAGCTCTGTCACTCTTAAAATTGGAGGGCAATAACCAAGGTAGACGTGTATGGACTAGCCGGGCGTGGTGGCGCACGCTTGTCATCCCCGCGCTTGGGAGGCTGAGACAGGAGGATCGCACGGGTTCGAAGCCAGCCTCAGCTACCGAGTGAGGCTCTCGGTAACTTAGTGAGACCCTGTTTCCAAATAAAGTATGAAATAGGTCTGGGAGTGTAGCCCGGAGGTCCCATCCCCGGTATCACACACACAAAATAATGAAAACAACAAAAGAAAAGACATATATGGACTAAAGAAACCTTGTGCATCTTTCAAAGCGTGGCCCAGCTGTGAACTGCAGGTAACCACTGGGCAGGAAGAGAAGTCAAAAATGGAAAGCCAATGCTCAGAAACTGTCTTAGAGACTTGGTACCGCAGCCGCAGTTTTATTCTACGCTACAGAACTCTATGTCTGTAATAGACCAAGACAAAAAGAAAGAAAGAAATCTCTCACCGGGAATAGTTGTAGAAGTATTGTTAGTCTATCAAAGCCCCAAGCAGATGAAGACCTTGGTTTTGCCCATGATCATTGACTGCAGCTCTTTTATATGTATCAAGAATTCAAGCCGGGCGCGGTGGCGTGCGCTTGTAATCCCCGCGCTTGGGAGGCTGAGACAGGAGGATCACACGGGTTCGAAGCCAGCCTCAGATACTTAGTGAGGCTCTCAGCAACTTAGTGAGACCCTGTTTCCAAATAAAATATTTTTTAAAAAAGTTCTGGGAGTATAGCCCGGAGGTAGAAAGCCTCTGTTTTCCACCCCCCAGTACCACCAAAAAAAAAAAAAAAAAACTCAAGCCAGGCGTGATTACAAAATCCCAGTACTTGAGAGGCTGAGACAAGAGAATTTAAGCCCACCTTCAGCACTTTAGTGAAGCCCTCAGCAATTTAGCAAAGCCCTGTTTCAAAATAAAAATTAAACTGGGCGTCCTGGGCCACGCTTGCCATCTCAGTATTTAGGAGGCCGAGACAGGAGGATCGCACAGGTTCAAAGCCAGCCTCAGCTACTTTGTAAGGCCCTCTGCAACTTAGTGAGACCCTGTTTCAAAGTAAAAATATAAAATAGGGCTGAGGGTGCATCTTGGAGATAGAATGACCCTGGGTTCAATCCCCAGTATCACTACAAAAAAAAATTCCAAAACTATAGACCAATAACAATAAACAATATTAACAGATAATGTTAGAGTAATAGTTTACATTAATCAATATTTTGCAACAAGTAAGATCTCTCTGCCTAAGATTAGTTTATATTCTAAATGTCCATAAATATGAATATTGACTAATTTGCCTTAATTAATTAGAAAAGGTTATATTCTTTGGACAAATAACTTAGGTGTGCTGAGCAATTGGCTGAATAGATAAAAAGAGACCATGTCTTTAGTTAATATAGATTAAGCACCACAAGTCCTGTGCTTTCCTGACAGACAATAAAAGCTGGCCAATAGGCCAATAATTTGGGGGGTGGGGTCTTTTTCTTTTTCTGTGATACTAGAGATGGAGCCCAGGGTCATTTTACCTCTGAGCTGTACCTCCTGCCCTATTTTTTTTCTTTTTATGTATGTATGTATGTATGTATGTATGTATGTATGTATTTATTTATTGCGGTACTAGGGATGGAACCCAGGGGACTTCGACCTCCAAGATATACCCCCAGCCCAATTTTTTATTCTTTAATTTGAAACAGGGTCTCACTGAGTTTCAAAGGGCATCACTAAGTAGCTGAGGCTGTCCACGAACCACGATCCTCCTGTCTCAGCCTCCCGAATGCCGGGATTACAAGCGTGCGTTACCACGCCCGGCTTCCTCCTTTTAATTAACAACAAAGTTGCATAGATTCTTCTCTTAACCCCAGTCCTGTTTTCTTCACCCATCACAGCCAATATTCCAGCGAAGACCCCCAACATTTGTCAGCTAAATGATCGGAACAGGCCTCAAATACAGGCCTCAAATCTGCTCGTCTCTGGTCTTGCCCGTCCCGAGGAATTTCCTACCAGATACCAGAAGGACCCTTCCGAGTATCCCCATGAATCCCATCACCATCCGCTCTGCCCCTCCTCAGGGTCCCCTCTGCCCTGGGCTTGCCGGTAGCTCACCTGACAGTTGTAAACCTCCCGTGTCTGGTCCTGCTTCCCTTGTCTGTCTTCTGTTTGGGTCTCCGCCCACCTCTTAGCTGTCGGCTTCCCAGGACTGGAGCCTCTTCTCTTTTGCTTTTGTCTGTGACTTCTCCTTCTGGGAAGACCTTCAGCCTAACCTTTCCTACTCCTCTAGAATCGGGACCTTCCTGACTCCCAAACACAGGGCTCCTCTCCTACATGCTCAAAGCAGCCCTGGTTTGCTCCCTCCCACCCCAGGGAAACACAGCGTCTTATTCCCAGAAACCATCCAGAAACCAGGACTGGATACTTCATTGTCTCTCAATGTTCATGAGTTTTTATTTATGTATTCATTTATGTTTTTTAGTACTGAGAACGGAACCCCAAGCATTCTACCTCCTAGCTACACCACCAGCCCTATTTTTTTATTCTTTATTTTGATACAGGGTCTCACTGAGTTGCAAAGGGCCCCACTAAGTAGCTGAGGCTGGCCGCGAACCATGATCCTCCTGTCTCAGCCTCCCAAGTACTGGGATTACAAGCATGCGCCACCATACCCGGCTCTCTTAAGGTTTATTGATTGAATGAATAAATGAATTAATGAGGCCTGGGTGGTGGCACATGCTTGTAATTCCAGCATTTGGGAGGCTGAGACGGAAGGATCACAGTTCGAGGACAGCCTCAGCTACTTAGTGAGGCCCTTTGCAATTCAGTGAGACCCTGTTTCAAAATAAAGGAAAAAAAATAGGGCTGGGGGGTATACCTTGGAGGTCAGATGCCACTGGGTTCCATCCCCAGTACCGAAAAATGAATGAATGAATGAATAAATAAATAAATAAATAAATAAGAAAGAGCCGGGCATGGTAGTGCATGCTTGTAATCCCAGCATTAGGGAGGCTGAGACAGGAGGATCATGGTTTGAGGGCAGCCTGAGCTACTTAGTGAGGCCCTTTGCAACTCAATTAGACCCTTTTTCAAAATAAAGAATAAAAAACAGGGCTGGGAATGTTGCTTGGAGATAGAATGCACCTGGGTTTCATTCCTAGTACTGCAAAAAAAAAAAGAATGAATGAATGAATGAGATAGGTAAGTGGAGCTCCTGTTTCAGTGGCTTGCTTTGACATAGAAAAGACTGCAAGGGAAAGGATTTTGGACACACAGACTGTAAGTTTAATCAACCTTTTTTAATCAGTCAAGAAATGTATTAGCCGGGCATGGTGGCGCTCACTTGTAATCCCCACACTTGGGAGGCTGAGACAGGAGGATCGTGCAGGTTCAAAGCCAGCCTCAGCTGGCTTAAGAGACCCTGTTTCCAAATAAAATATAAAATAGGTCTGGGAGTGTAGCCCGGAGGTAGAAGGCCACTGGGTTCCATCCCCAATACCACCAAAAAAAAAAAAAAATTGTATTCATTTTCCCCAAAATTTTAGTGTAATGAGCGCACCTCCCTGATGCTGACATTTTTACATAGAAGATCTAGTTCCAGTGTCTTTCTCAGCATTTCCATTTGAGAAGGGAAAGGAGGGGGATGGGGCCCAGAGAGAGGAGCCCCAAGTGCAATGTGCATCCGTATTCCTATTGCATTTTTTACCTCAATACGATATGTAATCATAACGCACCAAATTACAGTACCTAAAAATTTTAAAAGAAAAATTCTTCCTTACGCTAATTTCCACATCTCCGGCAGGCAGATGCGGAAGAGCCTCATCACATGAATCTTTCTCATGTGGAAACCGGCAGCTGGAGCCCAGGAGCCTTAGCGGGGCCACTACTACTTTGCATTATTTTTTCTAGTTGTTTGGTGTAGGCCTTCTTATTCAAAAACATCCCAGATTAAAAGCGAATTTGCTTTTCGCCAGCCTGGTGCGGAGGAGCCCGTCTCTCGCCTGAGCCCGTCTCTCGCCTGGGCTTTGTGGTTCACAAGGGTAAAGTGTAATTTTCTGATTCTTCTTGACTCCTTAGTTTGAGACAATAATCCACTCTGTCTCCTCTTAATTAAAGCAAATAGCCCAACTCACAATAGTAGTTCAGAAGGACCAGGTCCTCTCCTGGCGGCCATGTATGGAGCTAATTGATGCCCAAATGACAATGGTGTTTACATTAGAAAGCCAACCCCTTTGTATTTAGGCCTTAGCTCTCTTAAACCTCCCAGTCTCTTAAATATCGAATAGCCGAAATGCCTTCATTGTGATTGGTGCCTCTTATGGGGTCAAGACTCAGACCCAAAATATTTAACAAGCTCATTGGGCGATTTCTGGATTACAGCTGTAATGTTCCCATTTTGCCCAAAGGAGGAAGCTTCCTAGGAATTTTCAAGAAATTGTCTTGGATCTTTACAACCTCATTATCTCGCAGTAAAGTCCCCCAAGGCGACTCCGGGGCGATGGATGGATTGGGGTTTTAGGATGATTTGGGGAGGGTCTCATGCAGGGTATGGGAGGAAACAGAGAAGGAAAAACTTACAGAAACCCCCAGACAGATGGAGGACATCAGGGCCCTGGGAGTGAAGGCAGGGCTCGCTAGAAATCATTTGTGAAACTGCTGAACACACCTATGTCACAGGGCTGATTTCTCTGTCCTCATCTAAAAGTTGTGGAAGTAACCCTACCCAGCCCCCTTTCTGTATTTCCACAATTGCAAACAAGTTTTTTCTAGCATCTTGGCTTTCAGTTAAGGCAATGTGTGTCTCCAGTGTCCCAATTTAGGAAGTTCAAACAATAGCCCAATCCAATGGGGTTAATAGTGATCACTTCCCCGCCTCCCACAAGGTTTTATTCAAATAAATAAAATTTCCTTTTCATTGCGAAATTTAAAATGGGGCTCGGGCGACACTCCCATTGGCCAAAGTGGGTTATTTTTCACGCAAGAGAGGAGTAGGAATTTCATTTTCCTGAAACCGAGTTTTTGTTCTTAAGGAAACTATTGTTCGTATATGTTCTTGAGCACACGGTAAATTGCTCAAGCAATCCAAGGGGGGGGGGGGTCAGACAACGCTTCAATATAATCACTTTCTAGGTAATTAAAACAGTAGCTAATTTCTCTCATAATTAAAACAAGCTCGCTCATTGGCACACACATCCATCCTAATGCCATATTTAGCAAATACTTTCATTTTTTTTAAAAAAAATACTACGTCTACACACCAGACTCCTATCAAGAAAAGTATTGCTGAATTTATAAAAGAGACTCCCCTACCACATACCTTTGGTAGCGCAATCTTCTGTTTTCTGTTTTCTTGCTTTTTGTGTGTATTTTTGTTTGTTTATTTATTTATTTATTTATTTATTGTGTGTGTGTGTGTGTGTGTGTGTGTGTGTGTGTGTGTGTGTTGCTTGGGATTGAACTCAGGAGCATTCTACCTTTGAACTATATCCCCAGCCCAATATTTTGAAACAGGGTCTCACTGAGTTGCAGAGGGCCTCACTAAGTAGCTGAGGCTGGCTGTGAACCCAGATCTTCCTGTCTCAGCCTCCCAAGTACCGGGATTACAAGCGTGCGCCATCATGCCTGGCTTTTTTGTGTTTATTTTGGTACTAGAAGCTGAACCCAGGGGCATGCTACCTCCGAGATACACCCTCAGCCACATTTATTTTTTATTTTGAGACAGGGTGTCACCAGGTTGCTCAGGATCTCCTAGGTTGCTGAGGCTGGCCTAGAACCTGTGATCCTGCGATCTCAGTCTCCCAACTTCTGGATCTGCGAATGTGTGCACCACTGCGCCTGGTTTTCATTCTCTCCCTGAGGCACTATCTTTCAGTACATCCTAAAACAGTTTCTTTTCATTTATCATTTTATACCTACAAAGTTATTGTACTAGTCCCTACAACATTTCATCTTGATAAATTGTAGAAAAATAGATAATAGAAAGATGGTAGACAGAGACAGATAGATGATAGGTAGAGATAGATAAATAGATGGATAGACAGATAAACAATTAACAGCTTTGGGGGCTAGTACAATAACTAATAATACATATATCATTACAATAATAGTACATATATTAATAGCAAGCCAGTGTGGTCCACACACCTGTAATCCCAGTACTTGGGAGGCTGAAACAGGAGGATTGCAGTTTCGATAACAGCTTCAGCAATGTATCCAGAATTTTAGTAATTAGTCAGACCCTGTTTCAAATTAAAAAAAAAAAAAATAGAGCCAGGGGTTTAGTCCACAGGTATAATACCTGGGTTCAATCCCCAGTCCCATAAAATAAAATGTAAAAACAAAAATAAAAAACTAAACAGCCTTATAGGGGATATTTTATAGATTATGGACAATTAAGTCTCATCAAGAAGCAACTGACCAGGGTCTCCCTGCCTGTTCATAGAACAAGCACCATGAACCCCGAATCATAAAATAGTACATTTTCTGTTTTATCCCCTGTTCTCTTAAAGACTTCAGTAAAAGACAATTTCATCTACTTTTTTTTATGAGGGGGGTACTGGTTTTTGCTGTTGTTGTCGTAGTACTGGGGAATGATCCCAGAAGCATTCTACCTCCAAGCTACACCCCCAGCCCTATTTTATTTTTATTCTGAAACAGGGTCTCACAAGGTTGATGAGCGTCTTGCTACTTGCTGAGGCTGTCCTTGAACCTGTGATCCTCCTGCTTTAGCCTTCCAAGTCCTGGGATTATAGGTATGTGCCACCATGCCTGGCTTGGGGTACTGGGTTTGCACCCAGAAGCATTGTACCTCTGAGCTATACTCTCAGCCCTTTTTTAAAAAACATTGAAACAGGGTGTCACTAAGTTGCTAAGATTGGCCTCAAGCTTGCAAGCCTCCTGTTTCAGACTCCCAAGTACTGGGATTACAGGTGTGTACCACCCTGCCTGGCTATCATCTACTTTTCAGAAGTTACTTCGCATCATGGTAAGCCTTAAATACCAAACAAATGTTTTGAAATTTAGTTGGTTTTTTTTTAAAGATTTTTTTTAGTTTTCTTTTTTAAAGAACTTTTTAGCTTTAGGGACAGGAATGTATTCTTCATGGCTTTGCAGGTGAAATCCTACACTCGGACACCAAGCAGTTTCTAAGTTCTTTGATTGTAGTGTTCTGCGCTGCCAGACGTTATTTTAACAAGTGACTCATTGGCTGGGGCTTATGATGTCTTAATTAAAAAGATGTCCATTTTGATTATATCCTTTAGCTGGATTGGTCTTGTGGGTGTTCAAATAATAGCATGTATTCCAATGTGCCGGGAGCCGAAGGCAGTGCGGGATGTGGCTCTAATCCTCGGAGAGTGTGGAGGTAAGAAAAGAGGTGTGGAGGGCCGCGAGTGAAGCATCCCGGGAATCAAAGAGAACATCTAATCCTCTGCTTCTCCTGAGGGACTTGACAGTCACTTTACAGACAGCTCCCTGTCTACTGTCTGTCCCTGATTATAAGGGTTTGCATTCTATTTCTACTTACACGGAGAGAGGAAGTTGGCAGAAGCCCTAGGTGATGATACCCAACGATGCTCTAACTCAGCAGAAAGGAGAGGAGACGAGTGTCACACCCCTGTGATCCCAGAACTTGGGAGGCTGAGACAGGAATGTCACAGGTTCAAAACCAGCCTCAGCAACTTAGCAACTTAGTGAGACCCTATTTCAAAAAAATTTTTTAAGAAAAGGGCTAAGGATGTGACTTGGAGGAATAATGCCTCTGGGTTCAATCTCCAGTACCATAAAAAAAGCAAGGGAAAAATAAAATGGAGAGCCCAAATCTACAGCTCGTCACATTAACAAGAAGATAAACTCACGAGAAGAAAACATCCGTATCAATGCTCTAAGAGTCTGGAAAACTAAACAGCGATTTCCATAAACTCTCAAATATAGCTTTAAATAATATAAAGCTTAAACCGTCTCTTACAAAGGCAAGCCTCCTTTGAAAGGATTCCAGAAAACCATGAAATGCTGTTGATAAGGCCGTGCCAATTTGTAAAGCTTGCCACAATCTGCAGCTCATGTTTTCCCCCCCTTTTTTTCTTCTTTCTTTCAAAAAAATTTTTTTTTTCCCTGAGCTTTGTTAGTCTGAAGCCGACGAGGAAAACAACAAGAGCAACAAAAAAGTGTTTTCTAAAGCTGAAACCTCTTCCTCCCCCAGCAACACGGGGGCTGGGTGGTTGACGCATGTGATTTATTCCGGGGAAATCGTGTCAAAATAGCATTTGAAAAGCTAGAGAAAAGATTCTTGACGGGAAGCTTTCGTGGGGATGAGTAAACTAAGTCCTGCAAAGTTTCTCCCCTTATCGGCCAGATTCATGGTGGATTTGCTTGAATCTCCCTTCTCGAGGATGTTTACCCACCAAGACAAAGCAAACTGATTGGCTTTTTCCAACCTAAGTCAACTTGCCATGGGTGGAGTCTTAACTTTCTTCACGGTCTGCTTGCCAACCGTTGTGTTCACCAATTATTTTCAATTAGACTGATAATTGCATTGTATAGTTGAAAGGCCCAATTAATATCTCTAAAGCAACATTGTTAACTAGTATTTAGTGGAAATTTTATATTTAGCTGTCTAGAAATAATCATGACTTACATTTATGGAGTGCCTTTCATCCCCAAGAGTAGCGCGGCGCTATTATATAAATTTCATATACTCCATTACTAATTATAGGTCAGAACCCTGCACTCTGGCACCGCAGCATCCGGTTGGAGGTGAAAAAAGGTAGACTTACTCAGAGTCATGGACCAAAAACACGTTAAAGGCTGCTATGCAACTGAACAGTGAAGGCGATTGAGCCAACAGAATGCAGTTGTTTTTGTAGGGGGTATTCTTGGAAGATGGTCCCCCCCTACACACACACACACACACGCACACACACACACACACACACACACACACACATGCACACACACACGCACACACACACACACACACGCACACACACACACACATGCACACACACACACACACACACACAATTGTCCTTTTGAGTAGTTGCTAATCAAGAGAGAGGTACAAGCCCGGTGTGGAAGCACACACCTATAATCCCAGTACTTGGGAGGCTGAGACAAGGAAGATCGCTGGTTCAGAGCCAACCTCAACAGCTCGGCAAGACCCTTAGTCACTTTAATGAGACCTTGTTTCAAAATAAAAATAAATAAATAAATGGATTGGGGGTATCACGCAGGGGTAGAATGCCTAAGTTCAATCCCAGGTACCAAAAAATAGAAGAGAGGGTTACAGCAAGTTGCATACAGGACTTACATGCAAAGAGTGAACCCTCTTTTCAGGAATGCATAACAGCCATCTCAGGATGCTGTGGTCTGACTGTGACTACTTGCTTTACAACACCTGGAACAAATTCACCACAGCCAAGCCGTAGCAGGCAGTTTCCTCAGGGCCACCTCTCAGCACCAGGGCTCCCCCACCACCCACCTTCACTGAGGGATCTCAGCTGACTGGCTTCTGCAGTACCCAGGACGCCAACTATGTCCACAAGAAAGATGGACCCTGGGAGTCGCCTCCAGAGACCTCAGGATCTTTTACACTAGAGAGGAAGAGGTGGGTAAGCTGGGAACGGAAGACCTCCAGCCAAAATGTGATGGCTGATACACACGCTCCAGTCCCCAAGGAAAGGAGACAAGGAAAGGAGAAGTTATTTCTATATTCTTTTTGCATGTGTGTGATACTAGGGATTGAATGCAGAGGCATTTTACTTCTCCAAGCTATATCCACAGCCCAATTTTATTTCTTTTTTGGATACAAGGTCTTGGTAGGTTGATGAAAGTCTCACTACTTGCTGAGGCTGTCCTTGAACCTGCGATCGTCCTGTCTCAGCCTCCTAAGGACAGGGATTACAAGCGTGCGGCACCACACCTGGCTTGGTATTCAGGTAATCACCGGACACATTCGAATTGAGTGCCTACTGTGTGCAAGAGGATGATTAAAGTCCTGGAAACAGCAGAGGAAACCAAACAGAAACACTTGCTCACAAATATAAAAGGGCGAACGAGATTCAGCAAAGAGGGAGTAAAATGATACGCTGTGTTGTCGGTTTGAGGAGCCTGGTGCTAAGATGGAGAGAGAGCCACGACCCCAAGAAGAGTCGGTCTCCTCTTCTGCGGAGATTGGGAGCCCATGGTGGTCAAAGATGCCCTGGAGCTGTTCGTCCATTCACATTGGCTGAAAGCAAGGAAGAAGTACCAGGAGATAGCAGGTCCTAGCAGAGCGAAGAGGACACAGCAGAGATGCCACCGAGATGGCGGGATGGAAGGAAGAGCCCAAGGCGTGTGACCAGGCGGCCGGGTCAGCCAGGAAAAGTCAAGCAGCACCCGAAGGGGAATTTTTTTCTCCAACAACCAAAAGGCACCTCTGCGTAGGAAAGATTCGATAAGGAAGTGTTGGGCAAGGAGCCGAGGAAGGACGCCAGGGGCTCATTCCTGGCTCAGGTGACCGGTGCGGTGGAGCGAGGCTGATAAACAAGGAATGGCCTGGAATCCCAGGATCAGGTCAAAGGGAGCCGACTCTCCAACGCGGGGGGGGGTGGGGGGGGTGGCGTGGTGTGATCACCTACTCGGTTTCTGATTGGGACCCTGCGTTTAGAGCCAGGGCACAGACATGTCTCCCTCTAAATCTGAGGACCTCGGGCACCTGTTGGGGTGAGCAGGACACAGGGAGAGGGTGGTCAAAATAGAAAGTCGTGGCTTCAAATCTCAGGTTTTCATTAAAGAAGGGACATAGGCTTTCTCTAATATGCTCAAGCCAGGGAGTAGGGACTCCAGGTAATGGAGGGGGTCCTCAGCACAGCCAGGAAGGAAGGGTAAGGGAGGAAGAAGGCTGAGCTTTATTCACGGAAATGCATCGCGGGACCATGTGTATCCATGTGAATATAACATCCTTAACCTGGACATTCAGTATTGGGAGGGAAGGAAAGGGGAAATGCGGGTGGAGAGGGCCCCAAGTACGATGTCAATCTATGCCACTGCCAGCATCATGATATGATACTATACTGCAGCAATTAAAAAAATATTTTAAAAATAAATCTCAGGTTTTATAAGGAGAGAGGGAAGAAAATTAGGTTCCATCCCCAAATAACGCAACTGCTAGAAGCGAGATTGTAAGGAAGGAGGCCGTTTTTGTCTGTGCTTAGAGAACACAGTCTCGGGAACGGAGAATGGAAAGAGAGAAAAATCCATCAAAGCTCCATGAATCGCCACAGCATTTGTCTCCATCTGTACTAGAGCGTACGGGGCACCCATGAACACAACTCCATCTCCAGTAGCAGAGGAGCCAGCACTGGACAGCTTGGGCAGACTACTAGAAGGTGTGAGACTCGAGCAATGAAGCCCCAGCTACTTTTTTGTATTTGGTGATAATTGAATTGTTCCAATTAACAATAGCATTGGCCGGGCGTGGTGGCACACGCTTGTCATCCCAGCGCTTGGGAGGCTGAGGCAGGAGGATCGCACAGGTTCGAAGCCAGCCTCAGCTACTTAGTGAGGCTTTCAGCAACTTAGTGAGGCCCTGTTTCTAAATAAAATATAAAATAAGGCCGGGCGTGGTGGCACACGCTTGTAATCCCAGCGTTCGGGAGGCTGAGACCTGGAGGACAGTCTCAGCTACGTAGTGAGGCCCTCTGCAACTCAGTGAGACCCAGTTTCAAAATAAAGAATAAAAAATAGGGCAAGGGGTGTAGCTTGGAGGTCAAATGCCCCTGGATTCCATCCCCAGACCCGAAAAAATAAATAAATAAATATACATATACATATACATACATACACACACACACACACACACACACACACACACACACACACACATATATATATATATATATATATATATATATATATATATATATATATATATATATATATTGGGTCTGGGAATATAGCCCAGAGATAGAAGACCCCTGGGTTCCATTCCCAGGACCACAAAAAAATAAATAAATAAAAATAAAAATAAAAAATAGCATTGCCCTTCCCTAAAAACTTCTACTTTTCTTACTGTCCATTGATAGAAACTTTTAGCGGTGGTTGCTTCTTGGAGCTGAAATGACTCTTTTTAACTCCCACTAATTGTGTCCCTAAATTCCTTATTTATCTCCTAATGTCCCCGGCAGACAAAGCCAGGCATGAAACAACATGGAAATAAGCCCTGGCCTGGGGCGCAGCCACTTCCAAGACGGGCCCCTCCGCACATGATGTCACGGGTTGCATTTTTGCCCTTTGCCAACTAAGTTGTTGGTAAAGAGGGCTCTCTTCTTCATGAGCTAATGTGAAGCTCAAATATCAGAGCCAATTTTATTATGCTTTCCCAAGATTCACAGTCCTAATATCAGGGATTCTCACAACAGCCCTGCAAAGTGGAGAGAAAAAAAAAATGGGTAGTACTCTTTCAATTCTGGAGATAGAAAAATTACATCAGAAAATACCAAGATTGTCAAGCACGGTAGGGCATGACTGTAACCCCAGTACTTGGGAGGCTGGCATAGGAGGGTCACAGATTGGAAGTTCAGCCTCAGCAATTTAGTGAGACAGACCCTGTTTCAAAACAAAAAATCTGAAAAGGTTTGGGGGTGTAGCTCGGAGGTAGAATGCTCCTGGGTTCAGTCCCCAGAACTGTATGAATACACAAAAATAGATAAATAGGGAGGGAATGGGGTGGGAGTGGGGAAGGGCTGGACGAGTGATGTGAACATGTCTGCCTCTGCCTAACATCTCGTATCCCACCAAGATGCATGGCTACAGTGCACCAATACAAATTTTTTTTTTTAAAAAGCTTGGTTTAGCCTTTAAAAATTTGTCATTTAAAAATTTTATTTTTCAAGCCGGGAGTGTAATTTCAGTACTTGGGAGGCCAAGACAGGAAGATCCAGGGTCGTGGCCAGCCTCAGCGACTCAGTTAAACTCTCTGCAACTTAGTGAGACCCTGTTTCAAAATAAAAAGAATTTAAAAAATAAGGCTGGGAGTGTAGCTTGGAGGTAGAATGTCCCTAGGTTTAATCCCTAGTACCACAAAAAAAAATATGTCTATATGTATATATTTTTCATTTTATGTAAACAATATTCCTTTAAAAATGAATGAATATCTTAAACTGTGAAATAAATAAATAAATGTAAACTAAGCTCATTATGCCTTTGTGGGTTACTGGAACATCCTGGCTCTATTCTGAGCCCAAGTTTCAGACACAGGTAATGATAATAATACAGCAGGCACTGTGCTAAACGCTTTATGTGGACTATCTCATTTAATCATGAAAACTATCACAGGGAATAGACACTACCAGGGTCCTTGGCTACAGCCAAAGAGATCGGGAACACAGGAGATTTAGGATTAGAACCCAAGCTGCATCCTGCGAGAATTCAAATCTTTTTACTCATGTGTTAGACAAGTGTTTATGTTAGAAAAAAAAAAAATAAGACGGGTTGACACATTCAGTGGTGCATTTAAGACAAACCCATCCCCGATGTTCTCATCTCCCGAGGGAAATGGCGCCAAGAAACATGGCAACTTCTGGAGAAAGAATGAGCAGGTCAACAGCCGGAGAGAAAGAAGAGGAAGGCAGGGCAGGGCTGTGGTCCAGGCAGCGGAGGAAAGGCCTTGAACAGGGAGAAAGTTGAGGTAAGACGGGAGCCCCGGAGTGAGCTCCAAAGAGGGCTGGCCACTCAGAGACCACAGCCTTGAGTCCCTGGCTCTGTGTGTGTGTGTGTGTGTGTGTGTGAGAGAGAGAGAGAGAGAGAGAGAGAGAGAGAGAGAGAGAGAGAGAGAGAGAGAGAGAGATATGCTAGGGAAGGAACCTCCAGGGCACTCTATCTCTGAGCTACTCCCCCAGCCTTATTTTATTCTTTATTTGGAAACAGGGGTTCACTACTTTGCTGAGCGTCCCCCTAAGTTGCCGAAGCTAGCTTTGAACCCGTCATCCTCCTCTCTCAGCCTCCCAAGTACTGGGATTTCAGACAGGCCCCGGCTCTGATTTGAAGGCTTCTGTCAACTGGATCCTTCACCAGGACCACTCGTCTCTCCACACGTGGTTGCCCAGTGGTATGTGCCAGGTCTACACAAAGCCCACGTATCACAACTTCAGGCTCACCCTCTGAAGGCAGTCCAACGTATCTAATCAAAATTTGAATGCTTGTATCGACTGATGATCCTCTGCACACTCTATTCAGAGAGTCATCCCCTACCTGGCCCTCCTGCCCTTTTTTTAATTCCCTTCCCCCCCCCCCATGAAACTTCTCTCTAGCTGAGCATAGCTGGCCCACGCTTGTAATCCCAGCATTTGGGAGGCAGAGACAGGAGGATCGAGGTTCACGGACAGCCTCAGCTACTTAGTGAGGCCCTTTGCAATTCAGTGAGCCCCTGTTTCAAAATAAAGAATTTTTTAAAAATCGGGCTGGGATGTAGCTCGGGGGTAGAATGCCCCTGGGTTCCGTCCCCAGACCTGCAAAAAATAAAAAAGAAACTTCTCTGTCCATCCCCAAATTCACATTTCCTCAGCAAGTCAC
Source organism: Muscardinus avellanarius (assembly GCF_963383645.1). NCBI lineage: Eukaryota > Metazoa > Chordata > Mammalia > Rodentia > Gliridae > Muscardinus > Muscardinus avellanarius. The sequence goes on from NC_137806.1 coordinate 23,823,139, forward strand.
AGTGCAAAACAATCCTATAAATTCCAGTTTCTGAACAGATCGGCGCCCCGTGGATGCTTCTTGCGTAATCCTGGGGTTTGTGCTAGAAGGGATGAAAGATGGGAAGGCGTGGACCCTTGGGGAATGTGGCTGCAAAGATAAAGCCCAGAAAGCAACTCTGGAATTTCAGGAGAGCAGCATACCTGAGCTTCCCGGGCCCTAGGTGGCCACAATTCATATTCCAGTTGCCTCCGCTTTCTCCTTCCAGTTAAATCCTATTACGTATAGCATCAATATCCAAGAAAGAAGCCGGGCGCGGTGGCGCACGCTTGTAATCCCCGCGCTTGGGAGGCCGAGACAGGAGGATCACGCAGGTTCGAAGCCAGCCTCAGCTACTTAGTGAGGCTCTCAGCAACTTCGTGAGACCCTGTTTCAAAATAAATACGAAATAGGTCTGGGAGTATAGCTCAGAGGTGGAAAACCCCAGGGTTCCATCTCCAGTGCCACACACACACACACACACACACACACACACACACGGGAAAGACTTTATATAATCTATCATTCTCCACTTAAACTGACTTCAGTTCCCCCAATTCTACCCACCCCTGCCCCATCAATCATAAAATATTCTTACCAGGCTGGTGACACATGCCTGCAATCCCAGCACTTAGGAGGCTAAGACAAGAGGATTGCAGGTTTGAGGCCATCTCAGCAATTTAGCAAGACCTTCCTTGTTTCAAATTAAAATAAAATAAAAGTAGGACTGGGGGTGTAGCTTGGAGGTAGACTGCCTCTAAGTTGAACCTTCAGTATATGTGTGCGTGTGTGTGTGTGTGTGTGTGTGTGTGTGTGAGAGAGAGAGAGAGAGAGAGAGAGAGAGAGAGAGAGATTGATTTTGCCTGCTTGTCTGTTTCTCTACAATTCCTACACCAACATATCTGAAATCTAAATCTAAAGTCATACTCATTCCAGCACACATCAGCTAGGAAATCCTCCTCACTGGAGGAAAAGAAATGCAAACTAATTGGTTAATGTTGTTGAAGCAATTTAAAATCCTCAAATTATATAATCTCTGTGGTTTTTTTAAATATCCTTATATAACTCTAATTTTAGGTTTCTTCTTATTACACTGTATTTTCCAGAATCTATCCTGGCAAATCACTTAAACAGCAATGGCCTTTTTCCTTTTAAGACTCATAGTATAGCTCAGTGAGATGCTTGGGAATTTGGCGAGGCCCTCAACAACCTAGTGAGACCTTGTTTCAAACTAAACAATAAAATAGGGCTGGGGATGTAGCTCAGAGGTAGAACACCCCTGGATTCAATCTTCCGTACACACACACACACACACACACACACACACACACACACACACACAGTCTCGTAATAGGTTTTCATTTAGGTGAGCGTTGGCGGCCTTTCATTTCCCTCCCACGTAAACAGGTTCCTAGCACAGGTGTACGTCTTGCTTTAGGAGGTCTCAGTGACAGCCACAGTTGGTGACAAGCCGCCCACATCACATCTGTGAAAAGTGTGTGTTTTTTTCCCAAGACTGAAAGGAAGATTACCCTACCAAGAGCCACTGCCAAACCTCTGCACGCGGGGTTGAGAGAACCTGATTTCGGACTGGAGATGGTACCAGAACCACTCTCCTTTCCTTTGTTTTTGGCTTCTCAGCGCTCACATGGACGGTGAAGGACAGAGAAAAGGACGTCGGCTACTTGAGCAGACCACTGATGGAAAGATATCTAGAGAGGCTGTCTAGAGTAGCCACTGTGGAATCTTCTGTGTGGGCCCAGCAAAATCAGTATTCAGAGACTGTCCCAGGAAGCCCAGCGAAGCTAGCCAGGGGACGGAGACGGCGTCTGGCTCCACCATCAAACAGCTGAACCAGCCTGGGCAGGTCACTTGGCTTTTCTGGACTTCCCGATAAAGGTTAAAGTAAATGACCAATAGCATCTTTCCCAGTGTTAAGAGCGTCTAGGTCCCAGATAAACTTCATGAAGAAGAAGAGCCCCATAAGTAGGACCCGCGTCAGTTATTACAGGTTGATTGTAGTTCTCTTAGGGAATTAAAAAATTAAACTTTTAATACGGAAAAACTTTTTCTTTATTTTTTTGGTGATACTGGGGTTCCTGGAAGCCCTTCTACCTCCCAGACCTATTTTTATATTTTTTATTTGGAAACAGGGTCTCTTAAGCCAGCGAGGCTGGCTCCAAACCAGCGTGATCCTCCCGTCTCCGCCTCCCAAGAGTGGGGATTATAAGCGTGCGCCACCACGCCCGGCTGGAAAAACTTTTAAGTAATTTTTTAAGTCACAGTCAAGCCAGGTACAGACCTATAATCCTGATACTTGGGAGGCCGAGACAGGAGAATCACAGTTTTGACACGAGCCTCAGCAACATGGTGAGGTCCTCCACAACTCAGCAAGACCCTGTTTCAAATTAAAAATTAAAAAGGGGCTGGGGTATAGCTCAGAGGTAGAATGCCCCTGGGTTTCATCTCCAGAACAAAAAAAAAATACATCTAAAATAAGGTCAGGGTCACCGGGGTGATGTTTTCCTGGGTTGAGGAGCTGGGTCTGGCTGAGTTTTAAGTGGACCAGAACGTTTATAACATAGTGCTGATTGACACAATATTGGAGTGGAACTTTAAAACGCTCCAAGTACAGCAGGAAACCAGGCCTTCAGGCCAGCACTATGGGCTCAAAGTTCTAGGGTTCAGTTATTCTGTGGGAGTGAAGAGTATCTTCTTCCCTGACTCGGTTTTCCCTTGTGTCGCGTCTGCCTTCCCTCCCCTTCCCTCTCTCCCTCCTTCCTCTTTTCTCTTTCTCACTCCTTTTTTTCTGTTTTTCATTTGCTTGTGCTTTAACCTCAGTGCCTTTGAGCTCAAAATCTCATACAGGCAAAGCATTAGAAACAAACAAACAAAAAAGGAAAGAAAGAAAAATAATCTAGAACCCACGTGAGCTCCCCTTCGTATACCAAAACTAGGGTAGCCACAGGCCGCAGGTAGATATTTGTATGTAAATTTGGATTAACAAAAAGTAAATTAGTTAGAAATCCAGCTCCTCAGATGCACTACCTATATGTTATGAGGTTACGTTTGACAGCCACAGTGGCTACCGGCTGGTGTATTGGAGAGCTCGGATATAGCAGGCGTCCGTCATCCAGACAGCATTGGGAGGCTGCCTGTTAGAAGGTTTAAGACACTTCTCTCAGAAGAGACCTTTTTCTTGTGCCAGAGCTTCAGCCTTTCTGGGTTCAAACTACCTGCTTTAGCCTACTGGGCCCTTAGCCTGCCTCTTCTCTGGAAGAAAAATAGAAATAGACATGACAATTATATATGGCTTATTCTGTCAATGTGGGGATTAAATAATATGCCCCTGCCAGGAGTGGTGGCACACGCTTGTAATCCCCGTGCTTGGGAGGCAGAGAGGAGAGGATCGCGCAGGTTCGAAGCCAGCCGCGCTGGCTTAAGAGACCCTGTTTCCAAATTAAAAAGTATAAAATAGGCCTGGGAATGTAGCCTGGAGGTAGAAGGGTTTCCAGGAACCCCAGTACCACACACACAAAAAAATAAAAATATGCCCCTACTTACAAGGCTCCATGCCTAGGATATAATGAGAGCTTAATGAAGTTTGAATATTTATTATTATTATTATTATTATTATTATTATTATTATTATTACTGGGGATTCAACTATCGACCTCTCTGAGCTACATCCCCTACTTTTTATTTTTTATTTTGAAGCAGGGTCTAACTAAATGGTGGAGGGCCTCACTAAGTAGTTGAGACTTGCTGCAAATCTAATCCACAATCCTCCTGTCTCAGCCTCCCAAGTACTAGGATCACAAGCATGCACCGCCATGCCCAGCTCAAATATTATTTTTAATATTTGTCCTCAGGAGGAAAAGGTGAGAATTAATAGTGTACGCATGGTCCCAGATCTGCTCCATGCTAATGTGGAGACCTATTGATTACCAAAATGTTGCTGTCCTGTTGAACAAATTGACAGAGGATATTTTTCCTGTAGAGAAAAGCTTTTGTACTTAGGCTTTAGAAAAACTTTCTACTTCCAATCTTTACCTAGGATTTTCAAGTTCCTTCTGTTGTTCATATAGTAATTATTATTTGTGTGTGTGTAGTACTAAGGATGGAACCCAGGAGCATTCTGCCCCTGAACTGTACCCCCAGCCCAATTTTATTTTTTTATTTTGAAACAGGGTCTCATTAAGTTGCAGAGGGCCTCCCTATGTTGCTGAGGCTGACCATAAACTTACAGTCCTCCCGTCTCAGCCTCCCAAGTACTGAGATTATAGATGGATGCCAACAATACAGTCTTCATAGAGTGGTTTTTTTTTTTTTTTTTTTTTTTTATTTATTTTTTTTTAATTTTATTTTATTGGTGCACTGTATTCATACATCATAGTGGGATACAAACTTTTGTAGACATACATGCACACATTGCCCAGTCAGCCCCCACCCAATCCCCACCCCATTCTCTCCCCATCCCTCCCTCCCATGCTTGGCTTAGTGGTTGACATCTAGTATTATAGCAATTTATCCAAAATTAAAAATGATAATCTCACATAACAGTTTCATTTGTCTGATACCAAGCTTTTGATGACTTAAAGATAACATTTCAATATTTCTTTTTGCTTTCTTTCTTACCAGAGAATATTTTTTTCTTTTTTTTAGGTGAAACTATCATATATTTATTTTTCAGAAAAAAATCTATCCTGATATGGAATATGGACTCTAGATACCCAAAACAATCTCGAAGCAAAAACAAAGCTAGAAGATGTATATTTTCTGATTTCAAACCATATAAAGCTACAATAATTGAAACAGTGTAGTACTGTTCTAAAGGCAGATATATAGACCATTGGAGTTAAATACAAGCCTAGAGCTAACTTCTTCCCTATATTGTCAAGTTATTTTTGACAAGGTTTCCACGAAGATTTGGTGGTGGAAATAATAATCTTTTAACTAAATATTGTTGAAAAATAATAATTACATGGAAAAGAATAAAATTGGACCCTTACCTAATCCCACATACAAGTATTAACTCAAACTAGATAAAAGACCTAAATATAAATCTTAAGACTATAAACTTTTAGGAGAAAATCTGGGTCATAAAACCTCACACCATTGAAATTGGCAGTGATTTCTTGGATATGATTTCAATGGCACAGGCAACAGAAGAATATACAAACTCCCTAAAAAATAAAAGAAAATATTGTATATCCAAAGACAATGTAAACAGAGTTAAAAGTTACTAATAGAATTGGATAAAATATTTCCAAATGCTATATCTGAAGGTATATTAATATCCCAACTAGAAATCCTAAAAATTAACAACAATAAAGGCAAACAATACAATTTAGAGATAGGTAAAAGACTAACATAAATAATGAATCTCCACAGATAACCAATCTTAGTTGTCTGTTGGATGGAAACTCTTGTTTCTCTGGTTCTGGTGAGTGTTACCTCTTTCTTCTTTGTAGTTAATCTCTTTGAGTATTTTCTCTAGCGCTGGTTTTGAAGACATAAATTCCTTCAGTTTCTGTTTGTCATGGAAGCTTCTTATTTCTCCATCTAATTTGATAGAAAGTTTTGCTGGGTAGGAAATTTTTGGCTGGAAGTTGTTTTCTTTCAGAGTTTGGAATATGTTACTCCAAGCCCTTCTGGCTCTCATGACTTGGTTTGGGAAGTCTGGAGTGATTCTAATTGGTTTGCCTCTGAATGTCACTTGGCCCTTTGTTTTTGTTGCCTTTAAGATTCTCTGCTTGGCTTCCACATTGGTCATTTTGACAATTATATGGCGTGGGGATCCTCTTCTCGGATCCTGTCTAAAGGGAGTTCTATAAGTTTCCTGGATCTGTGTATCAACCTCTTGCTCTATATTTGGAAAATTTTCTGCTATTACTTCCTTGAAGAGATTGTTGATCCCTTTGGTATCACTTTCTTTTCCCTCCTCTATTCCAATTATTCTTAGGTTAGCTCTCTTAAGATGGGCCCATATTTCTTCAATGTCAGATTCCTGCTGTTGGATATCTTTTTCTAGATTAGAAACTATGCGTTCATTTTTGGAATGATCATCTTCTAAGAGCGAGATTCTGTTCTCCATGTGGTCTAATCGGTTGTTTGTGCTTTGAATTGAGGCCTTTACTTCATTAATTGCATCCTTTATCTCTTTTTGGCTCTCTCTGAGTTCTTTTCGAAGCACCTCTATTATTTCTACAGTTATTTTCCTGATTTGATCTTCTAGAAATCTCTGATTTTCTGTTTTATCAGGTTCTGATGTTGTGGGGTTGTGCACATTCATTACTCCAGTGTTATTCCTCTTTCCCATGATTTAGGAAGTTTGTGCCTTCTCTGGGTTCTTCCCTTGGGTCACTATGGCTTCACTTAAGGTGCTCTGGATCTCGAGTCTGTATTATCTCAGACCCTACTACTCCTTTACTGGGTTGTATCACAGAGTCTCCGACCCAGGGAGTCGATAGAGGCTGCTTTAAACTATGGGGGGTGCCAGGTTGCACGCTCTCCTATGGTGTGATATCTCCGCCACCACCACTCCCTCACTGGGTCAAGTCCCAGGAGGCACAATACTGGGATTTCTCCTCTGTGGCCCGCAATTTGACTCACTGTTCTTGAGTACGTAGATGTAGTTGTACTGGACTCGGTGAATTCACTGCTGCTGCCGCCGCCAGTGGCAATATGGCGCCTCTGCCACGCCCTCGGCCATGAGGCTGGCGTATTTTTTCTTCTCTGGTTTTGATTTCCACTCTGAATCCCTGCAGCGTGTGCTGAGCTCAGCCACTGGGAGCTTTAAATGCTGTCTGCGCCGAAAGTTCCCGCCTGGCTGTTCCGCAGCGGCTCACCTGGCTTGCTGTAGCCGTCCGCTGAGTTCGCCGCTGCCGCCGGCAGTATGGCGCTGCTGCCGCGTCCTCGGGCGCGTGTGTCTCCTCTGTGGCCCTGAGCTCTGTTCTCAGTCCGCTTTCTCTCTGGAGCCTGGTGGTTTTTTTGTTTTTCTGGTGATGGTGTTTTCTGGCTATGAAAGGCGCTCTTTTTGTGGTAATGGAGATTGGTTGTTAGCGGGACTCTTAAGCCCCGCTTTTCTCGGTCGCCATCTTCCCGGAAGTCCATAGAGTGGTTTTTAATCTTAAAGTACAAGGACTAAAGGCGGAGGCAACAAAAAATCACACTTTAATTGTCTACATGTGTACTAAAAACTTATGGTTAACTTTTTTCACTTAGGAAAATTCAAATAGAAAATGAGCTTCAAAAGCTTGACATTATACATTACAGTAATAAATTTGAAACTGGGAGAGCAATCCATTTGGGAAATGTTCTCTGAAATACCACCTGCGCCAGAATAAATTCAAGGTGATGGCCAATATGTTCAGCTTAGATGTGTGCACTTTCTTGTTCCATATTGATACAAATCCTTCTGTTTTTCTTTCCAGGCTGAAACTATAGACTTCAATAGAACCTACCCTAAATGTCCACTGACTTTTGGGCCAGGTTCCCTGTCAACCAGGAGAGCTAGCTTCTCAGAGAAGAAGGGAAACCAAAGAGACTACTGGTCAACCAGGCAGGCAAGACGGTCCTTTCTCGTTTCAGTTCATTGACCAACATTCTGGTCCTGAGCATGTTGTTTTCTTCTAAGTAGCCTCTCAAGTCCCTCTGACTTATCATTTCCATAGCAAGATTCATTTTAAACAGAATCTCACAATGGTGCCTTTTTTATTTCTTTTTTTTTTAAACAGAGAATTATTGGTGAACTGAGACCAGACAAAATAAAACACAGCAGCCAGATATGGTGGTGCATGCCTGTCATCTCAGTACTTGAGAGACTGAGACAGGAGGATAACAGGTTGGAAGCCAGCCTCAGGAATGCAGTGAGACTCTCTGCAATTTAGCAAGACACTCTTTCCCCCCCCAAAAAAAGTAGGACTGGGGTGTTGCTCAGAGGTAGAATCCTCCCCCCACGCTGAATCCCATCACCAGTAAAAAAAAAAAAAAAAACCAAAAAACCCACAGCATCCAGACACCAATGACCTTAGAAAATAGAAACAAAGTTCCACTTTTCTTCTGTTTGGTTCTATGGCCTCTGATAAGAATTTCCCCTCCCGTATTACAGGCAAAGAAACAGCCTCGTACACACACCTGAGAATCCCAAATTAGATCCTGTATTAGGCATTAAGTAGGAAAGTATTAAGAAGCAGCGGGCTTGCTTTCATTTTGTGCATGTTTTTATTTGTTGTGTTCATGTGTTTATTTATTAGGGGCATTTAAATAAGAGCCAAACCAAATTCTTATGCTGGAAGGAACCGGAAATGCCATAAATAGAAGTCAGAGAACTGAGCACCTTTCCTCCAAATCTTACCTGCTCAGTAGACATCCTACCCTATCAAACCTGGTTTTCCTTCTCTTTACTTTCACAGGTGAATTACAGACACAGAAGGAACATGGGTTTGGGTTGGTTTCATTTCAATGCTTTCTTTTTCTCTTTGTTCGAGACCTTAAGAAGCAACTTCTTCTCACACCCCCGTGAATGCAGGATCCGAGGCAAAACAAGACGGCCTCGGAGAAGCCACACTTGGGTGGAGGGTGGACTGGAAGGCTCGAATCAGGGACTAATTGTCACCTACACCGATGCAAGTAATTTCTTTGACAACAGTTTTAATTTTCGGGTTCTCTCACCACCCACCCACTCAGCATAACATAAGAACAAGATAAGCAAAGAATAAAAGAAGAGTTCTAAAACCTGAGAAATGGCTCCATGGCTATCCATTACATACTGGGGCCGGTTGGCATCCACCTGAATATCTGCCCAAAGCCCCCTCTCGACCTATGAGAGATACAACAGCCAGAAACTACAAGTCCCAGCATGCAATGGTCCACAGAGATCAAAGAAACATAATTAAAGATGATAATATCTTCATTTAATTAAACACATTCTCTTATCTTCAAAGAGTTTTTCAAATACTCACAGAACTTCATACATCCCGTGCCATTATAACTCCAACCTAAAGATGGATAAGAAGTTAAGAGGTCAGTTCCTTTGGATTCGGCCGTGGAAGTTGCTTGTCACAGGGAGCCTCTGGATTCTACCATTTTGCATTGGGTTAACGTTCTCCTAAGTTTTATTGTCAAATAAAACCCAAGCTCTCTTTGCAGACTCTTTTGCCATGCAATCAATTACTTTCCAGGAAAAGCAACAACACAAAAACAATCTGGATGAAAAGAGAGCCCCGGTCCTCAGATCTGATGGCTCAGACTCCAGGGCCTTGGTGATTGTCTGTAGAATAGCAGTTTTGCTGCTGGAAACAAGCAAACCGAGCTTTTAAGTTAAAGCTGTGAAGAAGGCACTCAATAACAGGGAAGCAGGAAAGATCAAGGAAGCTATGAATTAGAGAGATAAGTCGCTAATCCCCAGAAAGCACAATTTGGAGGCTTCCTGAAGTTAGCCACCTATCCTTCCTCATGGCCAGACATAGTTAAAACCAGACCACCCCCCGACATCAGCTGTTTTCCCTGGGACCCATGAAGAGGGAGCACCCCCTTGGTGCCTCCCCAGAGCCGTGCTCCTTCACAACACAGCGGGATTCAGGTCAGGTGGTCATGAAGAAGACACACCCCTGAAACCCAGCGTTCTCAGGAATGCCTTATTTATTACCCAATAAATGTATTCACAGTGGGCACCCCGTCCTTCATCCCCCTCCACCCTCTCTCGTGCTTTCTTTGTATTTGTCTCCGATTCAGTTATCACTCAAATACACATTTTAATTGAATTATGCAAGATTCAAACTTCCACCGCTTTGAACATTTCAGCGAACGTCTCTACACGCTTACCTACAGCGACGCAGCGAACCTTTGCAGGAAATTGAGGGCAGTCCTGACAGCTTCTTGGGAAGGAGAATTTTCTAAAACTTGGAAATGAATTGAGGCTACAAGCTACTCAACCGCAGTCCAGTTGCAGCTCAGTCTTACCCTCGCTCTTCTGTTTCGACTCCCTAAGCTCCCATCCCCTGCATCTTTTACGTTGTGCTTTTAGACGACACATGAGACTAGAAACAAGTTCTAATATTGCTGTTAACTTACTGTGGGATCTAGAGACAAGCATCAAAAGCAACCCTGTTGTGGGGCATGGTGACATGTGTCTGTAATCCAGCACTTGGGAGGTTGGGAGAGGAGGATCACAGGTTTGAGGCCAGCTTCAGCAACTTAGCAAGGCTCTTCAAAACTTAGCGAGATCCTGTTTCCAAATAAAAAGGAAAACAGGGCTGGGAGTGTGGCTTGGAGGTAGAATGCTCCTGGGTTTAATCCTCAGCTCCACAAAGAAAAAAAAATTAATCTTACCTATTCCGTCTATTAAAAACTATTGCCCCATCTACACTCCTCTCTCTCTCTCTCTCTCTCTCTCTCTCTCTCTCTCTCTCTCTCTCTCTCTCTCTCTCTGTCTTTAACTCACTAGGGATTGCTGGGCGTGGTGGTGCACACTTGTAATCCCAGCACTTAGGAAGCTGAGACAGGAGGATCGCACAGGTTCGAAGCCAGCCTCAGCTACTTAGTGAGGCTCTCAGCAACTTAGTGAGACTCTGTTTCCAAATAAAATATTTTTTTAAGAAAGGGTCTAGGAGCATAACCCAGAGGTAGTACTGGGGTTTCACCCCCAGTACTACCAAAACAAAAAAACTTATACTAGGGATTGAACCCAAGTGCATTCTATCTCTGAGCTATACCCCCTGCCCTTTATATTTCTGATTTTGAGATAGTGTCTTGCTAGGTTGCTGAGAATGTTCGCGAACCTTCCATCCTCCTGTCTCAGTCTCCAAAGTACTGGGATTACAGGTGTGTGTCACATATGCAGCTTGGGCTTCCTCTCTGGATCCCTGTAAATTGTTTACCAGCCTTCGATCCGTCCTGGACCATCCGTGTCTAGAAGATACTGTTCCCCTCATCTCCTTGGCTAGATGCACTTAATGGCCCCTGCTCCACTGCTAGCAAGCTCACCTCCAAAGATCTATTGCTCTACCTCATCTCCAGTGCATAAACATTTTATCACAGGGTCTTTTCCACATTTGTTCACTTTCCCGGGTTTTTATTTTATGGCATTTGTTAGATTGTAAGAATATATAATATTTTTAAATTGAATGCAGAATAAAATTCCTAGGGGGCAAAAGTTAATCCGTGTGCAAAAGAGTTTCTGACTCAGCCAGCTGGCCCCATCCGAGCAGCCGGAGCCAAGAAGGTTGAAATCAGAGAGTACTTACCTTTTTATACAGAAAGATTTTTGTTCTACACCCATAAATGGAATTTGTAATTCTACCATGCATTATAAAACTATGAAAGCCGGGCATGGTGGCACATGTTTGTAATCTCAGGACGTGGAAGGCTGAGACAGGAGGATGGCAGACTTGTGGCCAGCCTCGGCAACTTACTGAGCCCCCGTTTCAAAAAATAAAAAATAAAATAGAGCTGGAGGTGTAGCTCAGAGGTAGAATGCTCCTGGCGGTTCAATCCACAGGAAAACACACACACACACACACACACACACACACACACCATTATAAAATGTGTGTTATTTGGTTGTAAGTAGAGAATGAATTTAAAAAAACATGGCCACTATGGGAAGGAAAGATCTTTTCAGGACACAGTGGGCCGTATCTTTTGTATGTAAAAGTTTCCCTCTGAAGCTTATTTCAGGGAATAGATTCCTGAAGTGCACGGTATCTCTAATTACCTTGAGTTATCTAAAGCCTCATTGATTTAAAAGCAAAAAAGAGAGCCAATGAGAAGACTTTATATTACTCACTGATGGGTAAGTCAATGTGTGATGTCAGCTCTCATGATAAAATGTAGACCAAGAGGTGAAAACAGGCTTTAACCATTATTAACATTTCTAGACCACACCTTTTGTTCTAGGAATGTATATTGTATCGTTTAACCCTTACAATGCAACTAGTATTCAGAAAGCGGATGAGTTAACAGGACCAAAGTAATTCTTCCACACCCAGCAATACATCAAATGTCCATCCACCCCTACCCCAAATTGCTCTGGGACCGTACATTAATTTGTTTAAAGATACTAAAAAATAAAAAGACTTTAAATCCTGACAGAATATGGTTAAAAGGCAATGGGGATGTTTGGCGAGACTCCAGAGAGTTCTGCCGGAACCTTAAAACGTCTTTGCATATGCCCTGTGGGAAGGGATCGTATTTGTTTTTTATGACCCCAAGTGGAAAGAGATATTTCAACCCGGTATATACACTGACTTTAGAGCTTGGAAAGGAAGGAGCTGGCTTTTATCAGAAAACTACCTCAATGTTGAATTGTATTAAATAACAACTACTAGCCAGGTGGGGCGGTGCAGACCTGTAATCCCAGCAATCGAGAGGCTGAGATAGGAGGATTGCAGGTTCAAAGCCAGCCTCAGCAACTTAGTGAGGCCCTGCACAATGTAGCAAGACCCAGTTTTCAAATAAAAAAATAAAGTAGGGTTGGGGTGTAGGTCAGAGGTAGAATGGCCCTGAGTTCACTCCTCAGTACGGTACAGAAGTAATAATAATAATAATTGCCCAATCATGATCAGTTTAAGTGCTAAGGACTTTGCCCGGCACCAGCAGTAAGTAAACTAGGTACGTGTGAGCATACAACGAGAATGCTGTGTGTAAAGTTGAGATTCTAGAGGAGGTGTTAGTGGAGCCGAAGGGAGGGTCACCAATCCCAACTAGGAGAATGGGGGTATAGAGGAAAAAGGAGGAGGGGCTCCTGCACTGAGAGTGAGGAAGAGTATGTCAGATGGAGAAAGGGGGCAGGAGGTTCCAGAATGATCAGATCTTTAGACGTCCTGTTTTAGTTCTATAACTTTTTTTTTGTTGTTGTTGTTGTTGTTACTGAAGATTGGACTCGGGGGCATTCTGCCTCTGAGCTACACCCCCAGCCCTATCTTATTTTTTTTGTTTAAAAACAGGGTCTCCTAAGTTTCACAGGACCTGGCTAAGGCCCTGAGGCTGCCCCTGAACCTGCGATCCTCTGGTCTCAGCCTCCCATGTATTGGGATTCCACGCACGCACCACCACGCCCGGCTAAATTCTGTGACTTCTAAAACTGACTGAGCAGATGATCACAAGGTGTCAGTTCTCCTTTATCGCGAATAGGAAGGGACTTGCTTAAGGAAGTTGGGAAACTGCCCAAAACAAACATCAAGCTCCCTGTCTTTCCAGGAAGAGAACCGGAAGAACTGGAGGTGAAGGAAGATGAGGAAGAAAACAGGGATGTCACTGCAGGGCACACTCCAGAGTCAACTAGGCAGAAGGGCAGAGTGATGATTATGGTCCAGAAAAGGTACTAAAGCAGAGAAAATTATGCCAATGTGAGGGAATAAGAAACCATCTGAAGACAAGGAAAGAAACCACCCTATGACCTAGCTGTATCAATCTTCCATATCTTTCCAAAAGAATTAAAATCGAAATAGCTGGGCACGGTAAAGCACGCCTATAGTCTCAGTACTTGAGAAGCTGAGACAGGAGGATTGTAGGTTTGACGCCGGTCTCCACAACTCAGCCAAGACTCTCAGCAACTTAGCTAGATCCTGTTTCAATATAAGAAAAAACAGAAAGGTCTGGGGGTGTAGGTCAGTGGTAGAATGCCCTGAATTCAATCCCTAGTACATACTCCTCCAAAAAGAAAAATAATTAAAGTCAGAATGCTATAATGATCATGCATACCCTATTTATAGTGGCACAACGGACAATAGCCAAGGTATTGTCAGCAGATGAACAGATACAGAAAATGAGGTAGAGAAAAGATCGAGTTTTATTTGGCCCCAAAGAAGCATGGAATTGTGACCTTTGCAAGGAGATGGGAGGAGCTGGGGAACACTTTGCTAAGAGAGATCAGCCAGGCTCACAAAATCAAGGGCCACGTGTTTTCTTTCATATGAAAGCAGGAGGGGAAGAAAGGAAAGAAAAAGGGGGGGGGAGCTCATGATAAAGAGGAGAGAGACCAGTGGAGAGGTGGAAGGAGCTCTGGGAGGGAGGAGGCAAGGGGATGAGAGATTTGGGGGAGGAAACAGACCAAACAGTGTCATCTGCATCTGCGGATATAGCGCTGGGAACCTCACTCTCATGCACGATTTCAGTGCCCCTCGCTCCCCCCAAAAAAGAAAAATCTGGTTTATTACGATGAGGCCCAGGGAAAGCAGGTAACTAGTCCTGGACCTCCTGGCTATTTGGAAGGAAGATGTCTAATTCTAAACCCAGGGGGTGACCATTGTGCCTTGCAATTTAATTTGTTTTTCGTTTTGTTTTGTTTTACTCTAATACAAAGATTGCTGCTTACGCTTCTTGGGGATTTCTTCCCTAAGGACCAGGATGGTAATTATTTGTTTTGATTTACAATCCTTTCCTTTTAGGGGTCCTGGCGGGAAGCTTGGCACAGAGAAAGGGTAAACGGAGATGGTGGCGAGTGTCTCGTGGTGGCTGATAACATCTGCGAGACTTTCAGAGGAGGTTTTCACCTGGCAAATCTGCCACGAGGAATAGTCCAGATGCGGGCACATTAACACAGTCAGCCGAACCTTTTTTACCTAAAGGGGAGTCGTGGCATAAGGCATGTAATACGCATCATAGTTTCCTTAAAGTTCAACTCTACTGAAAAGAAATAAAGGATTTTCATTCCTCCAACCACGGCACAGAGGATTGAATTCAGGGGTGCTCAACTACCAAGCTAGACCCCAGACCTTTTTATTTTTGTATTTACCTATTTATTTTTGTGGTACTAGAGATTGAACCCAGAGATTGAATCGAAAATAATAATAAAAGTCATTAGAGGTATTTCTCTTTGCTGACTGACTAGGAATGAAGAACTATGGGGTGTGGTGGCCCAGTCCTGAAATTTCAGTACTTGGGAGGCTGAGGCAGTAGGATGGCAAGTTCAAGGCCAGCCTTGACATCTTAGTGAGACCCTGTCTCACTGGGGATGGAACCCAGGGAAATTCTACTTTCAAGCTATACCTACAGCCCTATTTTTATTCTTTATTTTGAAACAGACAGGGTCTCACTGAGTTGCAAAGGGCCTCACTAAGTAGCTGAAGCTGTCCGCGAACCTCAGTCCTCCTATCTCAGCCTCCCAATCGCTGGGATTACAAGCATGTGCCACCACACCTAGCTCTTATTTTATTTTTTAATTTTGAAACAGGGACTCACTAAGTTGCTGAGTCCCTTGTTAAGTTGCTGAGGCTAGATGTGAGCTTGTGATCCTCCTGTCTCAGCCTCCCAAGTACTGGGGTTATAGGAATGTTATTACTGTAACTCAGTTCTTTTTATTTTTTTTTTAATTTTGAGACAGGGTCTCACTAAGATGTCAAGGCTGGCCTTGAACTTGCCATCCTTCTGCCTCAGCCTCCCAAGTACTGAAATTTCAGGACTGGGCCACCACACCCCATAGTTCTTCATTCCTAGTCAGTCAGCAAAGAGGAATACCTCTAATGACTTTTATTATTATTTTCGATTCATATTTGTTCAAAAACATATTTGTTTGTTTTGCATAACCTCACCAGTAAGTAGAAACTTGTAGGTAACTTCAAAGAATATATTTAATTCCACTCTTACAAGTTTGAAAGCCAATCAAGTCTACCTAAATAAATAAGGAAGTCAGTGGCTTTTGGCATAAAACCACCTTGGGCAACAGAAGAGGGAAAACCGCTTACCCAGTGGACAGACAAAAGTAGCAATGTTTCAACTTCCAAATCTCTACTTACCACCCCGGGAACAAGTAATAATGAAGAAGCAGAGTGAGGATTCCTCGAATTTCTTAAATTACAGTAAAAATTACCTTATAACCTCATTACTTACAATCAGTGAAGATATTTCATATCAAAGGCTCTTAAAGCAAAAGATTTAATGGTAGTGTATACAGTGTCACCGTATGGTAGACAGTCGATAAATATTTGCTAAAGAAGTCACACTTTGCGGGGTACGGTGGCGCATGTCTGTACTTGGGAGCCGAGACAGAAGGGTCGTGGGTTCAAGGGCACCCTTAGCAACTTACCGCGGTCCTCCACGACTTAGTGAGACTCTGTTTCCAAATAAAAAGGGCTGGGGATATAGCTCAGAAATAGAATGACACACACTTGTAATCCCAGTACTTGGGATGGTCGTAGGTTCAAAGACAGTCTCAGCAAGTAGTGAGAATCTCATCAACCTAGTAAAGTAAGAAAATAGGGCTGGGCGGTGTAGCTTGGAGATAGACCCTGGCCTCAATCCCTGGTATCACACACCATAAAAAAATAGTAGTGCACACAAAATTTTTTGAAACAACATATGATACACATATGTAATAAATATATCAAATTAATACACTAAATACACTAAAAGCACTACACTATAATATAACCTTTGAACAGATTATATTGGCATTAATATTAATATTAAATATCATATCATTTAATATTAATGTTAAATCCAGGTCCAAAGTATTTTTTTTATAAAAGTGGGATTTCCCATTTTCAAACTCCTTGGTTTCTTTAAAAACAACTTGATCGCTAGGCGTAACAATCCCAGCTACTAAGGAGACTGAGGCAGGAGGATCTCAAGTTGAAGACCAGCTTGGGCAACTTAGCAAAACCTTATCTCGGGCCAGTCATGGTGGCACACACTTGTAATCCCAGCATTTGGGAGGCTGAGACAGGAGGATCGCAGTTTGAGGATAGTGTCAGCTACTTAGGCCCTCTACAACTCAGTGAGACCCTTTTCAAAATAAATAATAAAAAATAGGGCTAGGGAGGTAGTTCAGAGGTAGAATGTCTTTGGGTTCCATCCCCAACACCACACACACACACACACACACACACACACACCCTTATAACCTTATCTCAAGGTAAAACTAAAAGTGCTGGGGATGTAGTTCAGTGGTAGAGCCCTTGCCTGGTATGCCTAAGACCCTGGGCTTACTACTCAGCACAGCAATAAAAGAAAATATTAACAATTTTTATTTTTAACTCTATAAATTCTTTATTTTTATAATTTTATTGGTGTATTATAGTCTTATCTCATAATGTAATTCATAGTGGAAAACAATATTACTTTAAAACTACTTATTAAGCTGGGCATGATAGTGCATGCTTGTAATCTCAGTACCTGGGTGGCTGAAAACGGAGGACCAGATTTGCGGCCAGTCTCAGCATCTTAGTGAGGCCCTCCGCAGCTTAGTGAGACCCTGTTTCAAAATTTAAAAATAAATAGAGCCGGGCATAGTGGTGCACCTTTGTAATCCCAACACTTGGGAGGCTGAGACAGGATCACAGGTTCAAGGACAGCCTCAGCAAATAGTGAGACTCTTATCCACCTAAGGAGACTCTGTTTCAAAAAGTATCAAAATAAAATAGAGATGGGGTGTAGCATGGAGGTAGAATGCACTTCAGTTCAATCCCCAGTACCACAAAATTAAATAAATAAATAAAAATAAAATAGGACTAGGGGTGTTGCTTAGAGGTAGAATGTCCCTGAGTTCAATCTCCAGTATCACAAAGAAAAAGAAAGAACTTAAAATATCTCAGATGTATCCTCAAAGAGCACACAGTCAAATAAAAAAAGAAAACCTAGTGAATAAATAACTATAAAGTGTTTCAGAAGATGGTAGGTGCTGTGGATCTGGAAGTTGAGGCTGGCTGAAAATGGGGGAAGGGTTTATCGTGTGTGTGTGTGTGTGTGTGTGTGTGTGTGTGTGTGTGTGTGTGGTACTGGGGAGGAACTCAGGGGCATTCTACTTTCAAACTACACCCCAGCCCTATTTTTCATTCTTTTATTTTGAAACAGGGCCTCACTGAGTTGCAGAGGGCCTCACTAAGTAGCTGAGGCTGTCTGCAAACCGCGATCCTCCTGTCTCAGCCTCCCGAATGCTGGGATGACAAGTGTGCGCCGCCACGCCCGGCTAGGGTTTATCATCTTAAGGAGGGCACCAGGCTCCCCTTCACTGTTAAACCCAGGGCTCAGGGACACTCAATGGCCTGTGGTCCCTCCGGCCACCTGGAGAGCAGAGTGAATACCGCAATGACTACCCTAGGCGTGAACAATTCCTTTTGGTTTTGTTGGGCTCGGTGGTTTCATTTGTTGCCCTCCTTCTCCTTGCTGTTGGCTTATTTTGAAGTCTTATTGTGTGTGGGATTAAAAGAAAAAAGAGAGACAGATAACTTTTTAAATTTGCCATTCAGCCCCGATTTGTGGCTGAAAGGAATATCTCAACCAGATTCTTAAACTCTGCTTCTGAGTCACAAAGAAAATCATAAGGTTATTGTTACTCATCCATTAAATATTTATAGGACACCCATCGCATACCAAGTCATTGTGCTAAACTCTGCGGACGTGAGGAAGAATGAGGCCATGGCCGTGACTCAGCTGAGCTCATATTCAAACTCCAAATGCCAAGGATTAGGTTCTCCAAAGTTTCTTCAATACGCAGAAATCTTAGGAACAGCTGGGAGCAGTGGTGCACACCTGTAATCTCAGTCCTTGGGAAGCCAAGACAGGAGGATCGCAGGTTCGAGGACGGGCTCAGCGATTTAGCAAGACCCTCGGCAACCTACTGAGACCCTGTTTTCAAACAAAAACCTCAAAGGGCTGGGGGTGTAGCTCAGAGGTAAAATTCTCCTAGGTTCAATCATCAGTACCAAGGAAAGAAAACTTAGTGAGGATCAGCAAAACCATACAGCCATGCAGAACCTACCTCACGTTTTCAAAACTAAGGTCAGGAATGCAACATCAGCAATTTACTAAACATCTGATCATAATACAGTGACTTCAGGGGATCACTAATACACACATGTAGAACGCAGTTGCTAAAAACTCTATTCCCTATATCTTTCCTGAAATTTGGGTAAACGCAAACTCTTAGAGTTTTAATTTTTTTTTAAAAAAGAGTTTTAACATGAACTTTGTTTTTTCCTTTTTACAACTAAGTCTCCTTATATGACATTGGACCACGAACATAATTTCATCTCAGTCATGGATAGGGGGTTTTGTTTCTTTTAAGCGCAATGCTTATGATAGTATGTCAAAGCCTAAAGAGAAATTAGCACAGTCACTGAGAGAAGGCTTTCAATGAAGCTTTTAGCTTTTCTCATTATTTAAAGATCTCTCTGCTTAGCCATTTTCTTTGTGCTATGAATGTAGAAACATTTTGATCTATTAAAAAGGAGGAGAAAGTTGCTGGGTGTGGGAGTGCCTGCCTGTACTCCTAGTACTTAGGAGGCTGAGACAGGAGAATCCCAGACTCAGAAACTTAGCAAAACCCCTCAGCAACTTAGTGAGACCCTGTTTCACAATTTTAAAAGCCGGGCATAGTGGCACATACTTGTAATCCCAGGACTTGGGAGGCTGAGACAGGAGGATTGCAAGTTCAGGGCCAGCCTCAGCAATAAGAGGTTCTCTGCAACTTAATGGGACACTGTTTCAAAATAAACAATAAAATAGGACTGGGTGTAAAGCTCAGTGGTAGAATAACTCTGCATTCAACATCTAATACCAAAAAAGTAGGGGTCAAAAAAGTAAGGGAGAAAGGTGTTTTGTTTTGTTTAAATATGATAATTGGCCACAGAGAGTAGGAGTTTAGATATTCTTGTATCTACACCTAAATATGCTTCTGAGTTTGCAGGTGTTTGGATCAAGAATCTATTTTAGAAGGGAAACTATTTTGATATTTTAGGAACTTTCTTCTCTCTTTCTCTCCAAAAAAAAAATAAAGAAAAGAAGAAGGTAAATACAGGGAAAATGAGCTTTTCTCTTAAAATAAACATTTGTTATCTCCTTGATAACTTGTAGCCGACTGTCAGTTTACAGAGAGAAAACGGAATTACTAAAACAGTTGAGATTTCCTAATTCCTGGTATAGTAAAACTCAGAGGGAGAGAAGATCCCCCAAGGGTAGATCTTTAGAGAGAAGACAGAGAAAAATTAAGAAATAATAACTGAAAGAGAATTTTTATTTTAATTAATTTATTGTAAAACACTTTATTTGCTGTGATTTGAGGTGGATTTTACAATCAATTACATTGAGTGAGACATTTAACAAGCTCTCTAGACTCTGAAAGTCACCACCTGAGCCCCACATACGCACTTTATTACTTGTTTGGTAAACCTAAACAAATAGATTTATAATGGCTAGTAGACAATTCCCATGCAATAACTATATTATTAAATTTAAAGCATCATTAAAGGTTAATTATATTTAAAATTATTGAGATTTAACAATGATGTAATATATGGAGAAGATATTTATCTTCCCTGGGTGCACTATAATTACCAAACCTCAATGAATTTCTCTCTTTAATTCTGCCATTCTCCTGGCTAAATAGCCTGTTTGATTGGATCCTACGCCTACAACCCAAGATGACTCTTTCTGCCTCAGAGCTTTCAAGTCTTCCTTACCCACCTGCCTTCTTCTCCATCTTTACCCACGATCTTGTCAATATCTTCAAAGAGAAAATTGTCGCTTTATGGTGAGAATTCTCACCCCGCCCTTAATTCTCTCCTTACCAATACCCTCTCTGTTACTCTGTATCTCCCTCAAGGTTCCCAACAGTTAAGGACTAACCGTATTTTATTTCCATCAAGGCCATTCAGTAAGTCTTCCTTTCCTCATCTGTATTTTCCGATATTTTTCTCATGTGCCTGATGCTTCTATGACTGCCTTTCCAAAATTGGCAATTTTTCACATCCAAGCCTAAATTAAGCCTCCCTGGCTTCCGTTCTTGTTTTCAATGGTCTGTCACTGTCTTGGCTGTACATACAAGCACCTAAAAATATACCGTGCCTTTGCCATTTCGCCCTTAAAATTAAATCCAGTTCCTACCTTCTGAGGCAGAAATTAGTCATTCGTAATTAGATTCTTGATTTCTGCTTCTTTTCATTTTCCGGCCTTGCAGTTTTAGACTTCCCACTAAGGAAAAAAAAAAAGTTCATTGATACTTTCAGCTATCTCCTGGGACATCTTCCCCAGTCCTTCATGTTCTTGCACCTTCTCTTCATTCAGATACAACTTTTATTGGATATTTATTATGCATCAGACACTGCTGGAGATTCTGATTTAGAGAGAAAAACCCATAGCCAAGGTCACTACCTTCAGAGAGGTCCCAGGTGGGAGGAACAGATAGCACAAAGCATATGAGTAATGTAGCAATAACATTAAGTGTTATGGTTGGGATCTTTGTGTTCCCCAAAGGCTCATGTGTTAGGTGCCTTGGCTCCCAGCTGGTGATGTTGTTGGCAGATGGGGGAACCATATGGAGGCAGGGCCCAGTGAAAGGCAGTTAGGTCATTGGAGGTGTGCCCTTGAAAAAGTTATTGGAATCCCAGCTACATTTTTACTTTCTCTTTCTCTTACTCTCTCTCTTTCTCGTTTTATCACTGTATTTCCCCCTGTTTATTTTTTTCTTTCTCTTTCTCTATGTGTCTCCCCATCTCTCCTTCTCTCTCTTTATCCCCCTCTTTCTCTTCTCCTTTCTTTCTTCTCTCTCTCTCTCTCTATCTCTCAGCTACCATGAGATAGACAGCTTTGCCCGACTATACTTCTATCTATACATCATCATGATTTGTTTTACCACAGACCCAAATAAGCATGGGCCAAAACCTCTGAAATCTGTAACCCCAAATCAATCTTTCTTCCTTATAAAGTTGATTCACTCAAGTATTTTGTCACAGTGATGGAAAATCGACTATCAGAATAAGCAAAGAGTGTTACAACTGGGCATGGTGGCACACAGTTGTAATCCCAGGATTCAGGAGGCAGAGACCGGAGGATTGTGGTTCGCAGACAGCTTCAGCTACTTAGTGAGGCTCTCCACCACTTAGAAAGACCCTGTTTTAAGAATAAAAAATAGGGCTGGGGATGCAGCTCGGAGGTAGAATGCCCCTGGGTTCTATCCCCAGTACCGCAAAAAAAAAAAAAAAAAAGAAAAAGAAAAAGAAAAGAGTGTTATACATTCTGAGAAGAAAAGCAAACTGGGTCAAGTAAAAGAAATCAACAAGAGAGGAGGGTAGCCAGCTGATAGCGTGTGTAGGGGTGCCTTATCTGAAGAAGTGACATCTAAGCCCAGACTCAAAGAATGGAATGGATTCAGCCATGAGAACCACAAAAGCAGCCAAGTGGAGAGTCTTACACAAGGTAAGAAAGGAAAACTCCAGATTCCTGTATCAGGAGCAACTTAACATATTCAAGGGGCAGACAAAAAGTCAGTATTGTGGGAGGACACGAGCCCCTGGGAGAAGAGGCAGAGAAGTGGCCGGTGCCCGTGCATGGGGACTCTGCTGATCCATGACTCTTGAACTCAGCCCTCCAGGCCTGCATATGGTGTCTCCAACGTCTCAAAGCTGAAAGTTCCTGGGCTTCATTAGACACACCCTATGGTTTATCCCATTCCAGAAATCAGAGAACAAGGCATATCCTTATCCCTGACTTCGGCCAGTCCCAAGAGCAGAAAACACTATCCTTCTCCTCCTGCTATAGACCATAGAATGTCATAGAAGGGAGCCATGACATTTAATGTGCCGCCGTGTTCTCCGCCTTGGTGATTCCAATCCTTTTTCAGTCTCCCACCAACACAGTTACAGCTTGGGGCTTTTTATCATGGAGGCTGCCCCACTCCCAAGAGACTGATCCTAGAGGCCCCTATGAGAAATCAACACCTGCTCTTTTCCCATCCCTCTTCCATCTCAAATTCACCACATTTGCTCTCTTTTCCCTGTAACTGGTCTACATCCCATTCTCTCCCTCTGCTATCATCCATCATTCTGGTGACACCTGTGCCCGGCTGGCCAAAATCCCACCATCAGCCATTTCTGAACTGCTAGTGGCTATTCCTAGATGTCTCAACTCCACCAAGACTTGCCAACCAATCCCAAGGTTGGCCATCCTGTTGTCTATTTCTGTGGTCACATTTGACTCCCAGTCACAAAATTCTGCTGGAGAAATCATGAGATGAAACTCACTGGGCATTGAGCATTTGTTGACCCCCAAAATGTCATATTTGATGACCCCTACTCTTCCTCCGTTCTATTACCAATTTTGTAGACCTCCTGCCCCATCTAACCCAGACTGTCCTTGTTTGGGTACTCACTCCAGATCCCAGCTCCTATCTCACCTCCGATATATTTTAAAGAATGACCATGCCTCTAATACAGTCTTGAAATTTTCACCTCTAAATATCTCTGACTGACCTATGTCTCTTCCTTCAGTCTAATTTCAGAGGATTCAGTGTTTTTCAGATGGAGAAGACAATATGGATTTGCCACAAGAAGATCACCTTATCCTTGCTGCTCTAATTCTCAGGACTTAATTCCATAAAAACATCCTCTTCTCTCTCTCTCTCTCTCTCTCTCTCTCTCTCTCTCTCTCTCTCTCTCTCTCTCTCTCTCTCTCTCTCTCTCTCTCCTGTCTAGTTTCTTCTTTTTCACTGGCTTTTCCACCAAGAAAAATGGTTCTTGAGTTAGCCATGGTGGTGCATGCTTGTAAATACCAGTACTTGGGAGGCTGAGACAGGAAAGCCACAGGTTTCAGGCCAGCCTCAGCAACTTAGCAAGACCCTCACCCATGTAAGGAGATTCTGTTTCAAAATAAACAAGAAGGGCTAGGTCTGTAACTCAGAAGTAGATCGCCCCTGGGTTCAATCCCCAGTAAAACACACAAAGTAGTAAGCTTGTTAATATACACAAAAATCTCTGTCTTCCTTCAAAACAATCTGCTACAATGGCGTTTTGCCCCTGGCCTCTGTTATCACTCGCCATCCTGTGATGGCCTTCTTCTTGGCACAGTGTACTTCCCGCCCTGGATCCCCTTAGCCTTCTCTCTGGGCTTCTGCCTTCCAACTCACTAAATTTCCATACCCAGCAACCATCTAAAGAAAACTCCTATGGCCCTTCCTTCTGTCTCATTCTTTCTCATGTCAAGAACCATTGCACGGCTCCTAGGATTTCTGGGATTTCAGGGAAGCGAGAAGGAACACCAGGGCTTCGCAGGCAAAACCTCTCTGAGTGTGGATTTCCCTCTGGCCCTTTCGCAGACGAGTAGTCCTACAGAAGTCATTCCACGGCTCCTTCAGCCTTCTGGTCAACCACCAGGAGGACCTCACATTTGCTCGGTCAGACCACCAGGAGAGTTGGGATTAGCACACGGCAAAGGTCCGGCTGTGTCCACGGGGCCTATTACTGCTGCCACTGAAGCTCTCCCTTTCATATTTGTGTGTGTGTGTGTGTGTGTGTGTGTGTGTGTGTTACTAGGGATGGAACCCAGGGGTCTTCTACTTCCAGGCTATACTCCCAGACCTATTTTTTAATATATATTTTATTTGGAAACACTAAATTGCTGCGGTGCTCACTAGTCACGGAGGTTGGATTTGAATCTGCAAGATCTTGCTATCACAGCCTCCCAAATACTGGGATTACAAGCGCGCGCCACCATGCCCAGATCTTCCTTCCATATTCTTTCTTTCTTCCTTTCTTTCTTTCTTTCTTTCTTTCTTTCTTTCTTCCTTCCTTCCTTCCTTCCTTCCTTCCTTTCTTTTTTTGTGACACTGGGATTGAAGCCAGGGTATTCTACCTCTGAGCTACACCCCAGCCCACCCTTCTTTTTATTTTTTGCACATGCATAAGACATATATCTTTTTTTATTTTCATGCTTTTATCGGTGCATTATAGTCTCAATCATAGCGTAAATCATGTCGACAGTGACATACACCACCAACCTAGGTGTCCATCAGCAGATGAATGGATTACAAAATTATGGAAAATACACACAATGGAATTCTACCTAGCAGTAAAGGAAAATAAAATTATACCATTTGCAAGAAAATGGAAGGATCTGAAGAATGTATTGTTAAGTGAGATTAGCCAATCACAGAGAGTGAAGGGTATATGTTTCCTTTAATAGGCACAGGATGGGGAGTAATTGGAATATATAAGAGGCTCCAGGTGAGGAAGAAACCTCAGGGAGCCAGGGAGCAGGTGTGAGGGTAGGGTGGAGGAAGACTGAGGTTCACTAATAGGAATACCGTCCTTCTTTTTATTTTGAAACAGGGTCTCACTAAATTGCAGAAGGCCTCACTAATTTGCTGAGGCTAGCCTCAAATCTGCCATCCTCCTGTCTCAGCCTCCCGAGCACTGGGATTACAGGTGTGCACCACCATGCCCAACTATTTGATGATTTGGGAAGCAAATATTCCTGGATTCTTCCCTGTCACCGGCCACTATGTTGTACTCCTGGTCCATATGGCCCAGTGCTCCCCCAGGACATGGACATCTTGATTACCTTTTCTGCTTTTTCCCTTGTCTTCAAAGTCTTCCTTTACTCTGCCATCTCCAGATGTCATCCTAATCTATTTTCAAACAGTGCAAAAATTCACTCAGGGTCTAAGTGTTGTAACATCGGTTTGAACACCAAAACAAAAAGGATCAGAGGAAATTTATCCAACTGTTAACTCAAGCCTGTCATCCCAGGATTTGGGAGGCGGAGCCAGGAGGATCGCAGGTTCAAGGCCAGCCTCAGCAACTTAGCAAGGCCCTTAGGAACTTAGCAAGACCCTGCTGCAAAATTAAAAAAAAAAAATTGAATAGGGCTGGAGATGTAGCTTGGTGGTAGCTTGGTTGCTGGTTTCAACCCCCAGCAACACACACACACACACACACACACACACACACACACACGTAAACACTTAGAACTGGATTTATGGGCAACTTTTGTGTGTGTGTGTGGTACTGAGGATGGAACCCAGGGGCATTCTACCTCCAAGCTACACCCCCAGCCCTATTTTTTTATTCTTTATTTTGAAACAGGGTCTCACTGAGTTGCAAAGGGCCTCACTAAGTAGCTGAGGCTGGCTGCGAACCACGATCCTCCTGTCTCAGCCTCCCAAATGCAGAGATTACAAGTGTGCGCCACCACGCCTGGCGACTGTGTTTTCTTTACCCTTTACAATACTTTCCAAGTTCTCTATCGAGCACACTACTTCAATAATAATAATAAAACAATGCATGCTTTTAAATATACAGAAGGTAGAAAGCCACGCGGGCATCTTTGCATCTATTTGGACTTTCCCATCAGCTCAGTTATCCTTTGACATTAAATCATCTCAGTGCTGCTGGCTGTTATGGCACACGTCAGTAATCCCAGTGCTCGGGAGGCAGAGACTGGAGGAGCGCAGGTTCAAGGCCAGTATCAGCAACACAGCGAGACTCTCGGCAACTTAGTGAGACCCTGCTTCAAAGTAAAAATTCAAAAGGCTGATGGGGGGGAGCCAGAATGCCTCTGAGTTCAGTCTCAAGGACCCGTCAACATCATTATCACCACCAGCATCACCAGCCGATGCTTCCTCTAAAAGCTTCTGTTTTCCTTGTGATTATCCTGAAACTCTGAGCCAACCTGTTTTCCCAAGAACAGGGCACAAAGTGGTTGCACAGGTGCCGGGGTAGGAGCGCACCCAGGGCAGAGACAGCTCCGCATCTCCCAGGGACTTGCAGCTACACGCCGACGCTGCGCCTCTGACGCTGGGTGGCTGGGTGCGAAGGCCACGGTACTCATTTTAATGGTATCAGAGTAAACAGGATGGTACTTGTAGGATGAAACTTCGCAAGCCCTGACTAACCTGAAGAGATAAGGCTAGAACCAGAGACATCAGAGCTACTTTATTTTTTTTTTCTCTTTTAACTATAACTACTTTAAAAATAAAATCCGTCAACAGATTCAGGAACCCGGTCGGGACTCTCTGCAGACCTTTCCATACATGAGAAAAAAGTCAAGGAGAGCACCACTCATTGGGAATTCTTTCCCACCCATTCTTTCCAGGGACCCCGTGCATCCAAAATCTCCATGTTTATTCAATAAGAAAGAGCAAGGAAAAAAAAAAAAAAGACGTGAACTCCTGCCAAAAGTCTAAGGTCTCTATAAAAAAAATAAAAATCCCCAAAGTATGCTGGTCCAGCCACAGCACATCTGGGAATTGTTTGAAGGATAATAACAGTAATAATTATGATTACTTATACTTAATTCTCCCTCACAGGGGCGTTGTGAAGATTAATGAGTTAATGCTCGTAATGTGTTTTTGGTTCCTCCATGAAAGCTCCCACGAAAGCCCAGATTATTATTATGGTTATTATTGTTTATATTAGACCGTTTCTGGAGAAGAGCTGCCTCCACGGCCGAACCCTTCATTCCCATCAGAAAGAACAGCCTTCGTGTAAGAACAGACCAGGGGCTTCAGGAGCGGTTGTATCAGGCAGGAGCCCCCCGTACACACTGTGAGAAAGAGGAAGTCAGGGGGCAGGACCCCTGACAGCAGCAGCCTAAGCCCCTGGTCTGTTCACACCCAGAGGGCTTCGCTCCAGCCTCCCAACCGGACGTGAGGACAAGAAGCAGCAGCTAAGCAGGGTCCAGTAGGAAACGTACAGATCCCAGGACTTAGGAGGCTGAGATGGGAGGATGGCAAATTCGAGGACAGCCTGAGCAATTTAGCAAGACTATTTCATATTAAAGAAATAAAATGGGATTAGGGGTGTAGCTCAGAGGTAGAAGGCTCTCTGAGTTCAATCCTTGGCACACACACACACACACACACACACACACACACACACAGAGAGAGAGAGAGAGAGAGAGAGGCTTCCCAAATCGCATATCCACAGACAAATCCATAAAAATCAGCCCCAAACAAATAGAAAAGGCATTAAGCTAATTTTCAATAAGACTTATAGATTAGCTTTGAATATTTAAGAATCAAAGACATATACAAATAATATATAAGTGTGATGAGTAAAAACTTCAATTTTATATGCTATATATAATTCATATAATCTACCTGTACAATACCTTTTTTGTGTACTACAAGTTGAGTCCAGAGACATTCTACCTCTGAGACCTACTTTCTAGTTTATTTTTTATTTTGATATAGGATCTCACTAAGTTGCTGAGGCTGGCCTCAAACCTGCAATCCTTCTGTCTCAGCTTCCAAGTACTGGGATTACAGGTGTGCCATTATACCCAGCTCATGGAATACTCTTGAAATGATAAAATCATAAAAGGAAGAACAAGCCAGATGTGGTGGCCCACGCTTGTAATCCTAACATTCGGGAGGCTGAAACAGGAGGATCATAGTTCGCAGACAGCCTCAGCTACTTAGTGAGGCCCTTTACAACTCAGTGAGACCCTGTTTCAAAACAAAGAATAAGGCCGGGCGTGGTGGCGCACGCTTGTAATCCCCGCGCTTGGGAGGCAGAGACAGGAGGATCGCGCAGGTTCGAAGCCAGCCGCGTGCGCGCTGGCTTAGGAGACCCTGTTTCCAAATAAAAATGTAAAAATAGGTCTGGGAGTGTAGTCCGGAGATAGAAGGGCTTCCAGGAACCCCAGTACCACCAAAAAAAAATAAAAAAATAAACAAAGAATAAAAAATAGGGCTGGAGGTGTAGCTTGGAGGTAGAATGCCCCTCAGTTTCATCCCCAGGACTGCAGAAGAAGAAGGAGAAGGGGAAGGGGAAGGGGAAGAGGAAGGAAGGGGAAGAAGAAGAAGGAGAAGAGGAAGAAGAAGAAGAAGAAGAAGGAGGAGGAGGAGGAGGAGGAGGAGGAGGAGAAGGAGAAGAAGAAGAAGAAGAAGGGGAAGAAGAGGAATAGATAGGTGGGTGTCAGGGGTTGAGGAGTCTGGGAATAGGAGATAAACAGGTGTGTCTCTCTGAAAGCAACTTGAGGTCTCACCGTGATGGTAGAAATTTTCTATATGTTGCCTGTGTCAATGCCAATGATTTGGTAATGATATTGAACTATGGCTCTGAAAGTTAGTGCCACTGGGAAATAAAAAGTACGCAGCATTGCTGTGCTTCTTACAACTGCAGCTGGATCCACAATTAACTCAAAATAAATTTAATTTAAATATATATATATATATATATATATATATCAATAAATTACTATTTGATATTCATTTATTCTTTTTCTTTGAAAGGAAGAGTATTGCCAACCTGCTTCTCTTTGGTCCTTAGGCCTATACCAGACAATGTTTATTGAATAAGACAGGGTGTGTCTATCCTTGGAGAAGATGATTCTTGAAGGGTAGCATCTTAATCATGGAATGTACTTTGGTCCAGCGAGTAGGGCACTGTTGCCATGGCAGTTGAACCTCTCTAGAGAGGCAGGATGATACATTCCATGTTCTGGGCTCTACCACAGCCTTTAATTGCAAAATAGAAAAGGCATCTAATTGGTTCAATAATGCGACTTTTTAATAGGGCTCAAGAAGGAATAAGCCACAAAAAGGTCCTTTTTACATGGGGCATACATATAAATATATGTAATATGTCCAATTCCTTAAGATGTACAATAAAAACCATGCATGGTGGAACATGCCTGTAATTCCAGTACTTGGGAGACCGAGACAGGAGAATTTTAGGTTTGAAGCCAGCCTCAACAACTTACCTAGACCCTCAGCAATTTAGCAAGACCCTCCCAAGTACTAGAATTGACCCTCAGCAACTTAGCAAGACCCTGTTTCAAAATAAAAAGGGGAGCCGGGCATGGTGGCTCATGCTTGTAATCCCAGCATTTGGAAGACTGAAACAGGAGGATCACGGGTCACAGCCAGCCTCAGCTATTTAGTAAGGCCCTTTGCAACTCAATGAAACTGTTTTAAAACAAAGAATAAAAAAATCAGGCTGGGGGTGTGGCTCAGAGGTAGAATGCCCCTGGGTTCTATCCCCAGACCCACAAAAAACAAATCAGGCTTGGGGTGTAGTTCAGAGGTAGAATGCCCCTGGGTTCCATCCCCAGTACCACGCACACAAAATAATAATAACAATAACAATAACAATAACAACAACAACAACAATAATAATAATAATAATAATAATAATAATAATAAATAATTTAAAAAGGCTGGGGATGTATCTTAAAGGTAGAATGCTCTGAGTTTCAATCCTTAGTGTCAAAGAAGAAAAAATGTTCAATGATATATAAATGAACCTAATATCTCAGAAGAAGAAAAAATGGAAAACAAAGGCATTCTTTCTCCCTTTACACAAATATCTCATTTCTAGCCTCATCGTCTGATGTAAAACTACCATCCCGTTCTACACTTAGCTGCAGAGGGTCCTGGACTCTTTAGAGGACAAAGGAGAAATGGAAACCCTGCTTTCTGCCACTCTCCAGCAGAGATTGCTGGCTGGCTAGCCGGTAGCCGATGTCCCTTCCGCCATAGCCTCAGCATCTTCATTTTAGCTGAGCACCGAACCACTAAAAAGAAGTAAGCACCCTTCCCAGTCTCCTTTGCAGCCAGGTGTGGCCAGGTGACAGCCTGGCAGAAACACGCTGGCTTCAACTTAGCTGGCAAGTGTCGCTCTCCCCCTTCTCACCGACTCTTTCCTACTGCCTGGCAACTGTCAGACAGTAGAATTGTAGCTATTACGAAAATGATGAGTCAGCCTTTGGCGTGGAAGGAAAAGTAACGCCCACCCCACCATCACACACACACACACAACTCCTGCAAAGACGTCCACAGCCAAATCTCTGAGACCTGCGAAAAAGTTATCTGTCATGGCAAAGGAAGGTTAAGGTTGCAAATGGAAAATAAAACACTACTGACGGGCTAACTCTGAGATAGGGAGATTGCCATGGATGATACAGATGAGCCTGGTTAATCACAAGAGTTTTTAAGAGTGGAGGAAACAGAAGAAAACCAGAAAGATGGCAGGATGGGAGAAGAGCCAATACTGCTGGCTCTGAAGGTGCAGGAAGAGGCCACAAGCCAAGCAACCTCTATGAACTGCAGAAGACAAAGAAACGAATGTCCCCTTAAGACGTATAGCAAGACTGCAAGCCTGTTAACTCCTTGATTGTAGTACAGTGAGACCTATTTTGGACTCCTCACCTTCTGAGCCACAGAGTCATAAATTTATGTTGTTTTGAGTCACTGGGTTTTTGATCATTTGTTATAGCAGCAACATGGAACTCATACTGCAGTGCTGAAGATGACAGAGCGAAATGTTGATAGGAGCCGGGCGTGGTGGCGCACACTTGTAACCCCAGCATTTGGGAGGCTGAGAGAGGAGGATGGCGGTTCACGGACAGTCTCAGCTACTACTTAGTGAGGCCCTTTGCAACTCAGTGAGACCCTGTTTCAAAATAAAGAATAAAATATTGGGTTGGGGGTGTAGCTCAGAGATAGAATGCCCCTGGGTTCCATCCCAGTACCACCACCACCACCACCACCACCACCACCACCACCACAACAACAACAACAAAAGTTAGCTGGTCATGGCGGCGCACGCTTGTAATCCCAGCATTTGGGAGGCTGAGACCAAAGGATCACAGTTCGCAGACAGCCTCAGCTACTTAGTGAGGCCCTCCACAACTCAGTGAAACCCTGTTTCAAAATAAAGAATAAAAAATGGGGCAGGGGGTATAGCTTGGAAGTCAAATGCCCCTGGGTTCCATCCCCAGACTTGCCAAAAAAAAAGTTGAAGGGAGCCTGGGTCCCTACTGACTTTTCAGACCTGCCATAGGAGCCCTGGGTGACTTGACTCCAGAGATCTTTTATGTAAAAAAAAAAATAATGCCTTTGGTGTTTATGCCACTGTCACTTGGTGAACAAAAATACTTGTGAACAGAGACACAGCTTCTAACTGAGGCACTACATTTTAGAGATACGAAACTGAGAGTCCCTAAAGGTTAGGTCATATATTTAACCCAGAAACCAAAGTAGAAGCAATGAGTTCTAGCCACCATATGTAAGATCTGCTCAATAGAATCCAATGGCCAGTCGGGCATGGTGGCACACGCTTGTAATCCCAGCACTTGGGAGGCTGAGACAGGAGGATCGCACGGGTTCGAAGCCAGCCTCAGCTACTTACTGAGGCTCTCAGCAACTCAGTGAGACCCTGTTTCCAAATAAAATATAAAATAGGTCTGGGAGTATAGCCTGGAGGTAGAAAAGCCCCTGGGGTCCACCCCCAGTAACACACACACACACACACACACACACACACACACACACACACACAGAATCCAATAGTGGTTATCAAACTAGATTCCATTAGAGTCACCAAGAGAACTTATTAAACACAGATTGCAGCCAGGCATGGTGGTGTACTCCTAGAATCCAGCACTTGGGAAGCTGGAGGATTGCAGGTTAGCAGCCAGCCTCAGCAATTTAGGGAGACCCTCTGCAACTTAGTTTCAAAATAAAAAACAAAATAGTGTAGCTCAAGAGGTGGAATGTCCTCGGTTCAATATTCGGCACCAAAAGGGAAAAAGAAAGAAAGAAAAAGTGCTGGGCCCTAAGCTAGAGTTTCTAAGTCAGGAGTTCCAGCTAGAGCTCGAGGACACTTTAAAGATACCAGATACCCTGGGGTTAGATCAACCTCTCCCTTCCATTTCTGGGTCCATAACCAAAATTCAGCTCTCAGGACCATGTACTCGGAATATCAAGGCAGGTTGCTAACCGGCTACCTCGTCTCCAGTCCTGGGCGCTGACTCCCTCCGGCCGCCCTCTCACTGAATTGATTTTGTCGCCATGATATCACATTTCTACTTCAAAACCCTGAGAGCCTCCTCTCACTTGTTAGAGAAACTCCAAATCCCTCTGCAGAACCTTCAGGTGTCCCACTTGCCTCCCGTCTGCTTGTCCACCAGAAGCCATCATTCCTCTGGATATCTCTTTAAAGAGGATTCAAGAAGTCAAATATGTTCTCATTTTATAACCAAGAAGCCCCAAGAGCAGCCAGGCTCCTGTGATAGCGCAGCCCTGTAATTCCAGTCCTTGGGAAGTTGAGGAGATCTCGGGTTGAAGGCCGCCTCAGCAACTTAGCGAGACCTTAAACAACTCAGGAAGACTCAGTTTCCATTTTTTTAATGCATAGGTCTGGGGATGTAGCTTGGCAGTAGAATGCCCCTGGGTTCAATCTCCATTACCAACAAAATGGACACCAAGACTATCTACTCAGAGAGGTTGGCCAAAAGCTTTGCCACAACAGAGCTGGAAACAAGGGACCATTCCAGGTCTCCATTTACTGCCCGGGACAGCCAAACACCCTCCCTCCAATCACCAGGAACCAAGTCCCTCTGGAGCAGGCTCTGCCTTGGGGGAAGAGAGAGCAGAGACTCCATAGAAACCCAGGATGGGTTAGAACATAATGTGCATTGCAACTAATTACTCCAGAAGAGGAGACGCAGCCAGAGGCCCTGGGATGTCTGCGCACTGTTCTTTGGAATTTTGAAAGGGAGGGCGACCTTGGAGGAAACTGGCAGCTACACCAGCCAGCCCCAGCCAAGATGGCTTTCTGTCCCTCCCGAAGCCGCCGGGCAGCAGCGCTTGCCTTTCTTTGTGTGAAGAAGGATGGAGATGAGGAAAGGCTGTAGGAGTAAAGGCCAAGGGCTCAGGGGCTGGAGGAAGGCAGAAATGTCTACCGCTTCTGAGCCTGGCACGTTCCAGGGCTTTTGTTAAGTCCTCATCAAAATCAGTCTACAAATGAACATAATATTAGCTGGGCTTCTGCCAGGGATTCTGGGGCCTGTCTTCCTGAGCCTGGTTCTTAAGAAGGAAAGCTTTTCCTTCTATGTGTGGTATGTTTTTTCTTCTGATCTATTAAAACAAAAAATTACATCTTCTGTGTCTGTTTTCTATCTGGCCTGCTTTCCTCGCTCTCAATCTCCCTCTCGCGCTCTTCCTGCTCTTTATTTAAAAACCATTTGTAGCCAGGTGGGGTGACACATGCTTATAATTCCAGTACTTGGGAGGCTGAGACAAGAGGATCACAGATTCGAGAACAACTTCAGCCATTTTGGGGAGGCCCTCAGCAACTTAGCAAGATGCTGTTTCCAAATAAAAAATAAATAGGACTGGGGAGGGGGTGTCGCTCTGAGATAGAATGCCCCTGGGTTCCACCCCCAGCACCAAAAAGCAAATCAAACACAAAACCATTTGCAGCAGCCTGGGTTTTAATTATCCCAATGTATTTTCCAGCTACCTTCTCCTCTGATGTCCTGGAGCAACGTATCTGAGGGGCTTGGTCCACCTGCACATACAAAATCTCCTTCTAATTTTTCAGGAGGCCATGCCTATGCGTAGTGTGTTTTCCCAGTAAACATTCCTGAGTTCCCTGTCTTCCATGGATGGTCTTGATCCACTCTTTTAAAAATTAATGGCCGGCTTTCCTCATAGGGACATACAGGAGTCTCCTTGGAACAGCTCAGCTTAAGAGTTTTAGTGAGCCAGGTGTGGTGGCACACACTTGTAATTGTGCTTGTAATCCCAGCGCTTGGGAGGCTGAGACAGGAGGATCATGCGGGTTCAAAGCCAGCCTCAGCTACTTAGTGAGGCTCTCAGCAATGTAGTGAGACCCCGTTTCCAAATAAAATATAAAAAATAGGTCTGGGAGTGTAGCCTGGAGGTAGAAAGGCCCTGGGTTTCATCTCCAGTACCACACACACACAAAAATAAGTTTTCCTGGCACACAACTGTAATTCCAGTACTTGAGAAGAGAAAAAGAGGGTAATTTCTTAATGCATATGATGTACATTCACAAACATATCAAAGTCAGTCATTAAGCCAAACATGAGGAGGGAGGGGGAGGGAATGGGGTGGAAATTGGGGAAGGGCTAATGGAGTGATGTGTGCATGTGTGCCTCCACCATCTTGTACCCCATTAGGATGTATGACCACAATGCACCCATAAAAAATAAAAACAAATTCAAGAACATAGAGCCAGGAGGTGGCACATGCTTGTAATCCCAGTACTTGGGAGGCTGAGATAGGAGGATACAGGTTTGAGGCAGCCTTAGCTACTTAGTGAGGCCCTATTTCAAAATAAAGAATAAAATATAAGGCCCGGGTGGGAGTGGCTTTAAGGTAGAATGCCTTTGGATTCAATTCTTATAGAAGAAGAAGAAGAAGAAGAAGAAGAAGAAGAAGAAGAAGAAGAAGGAGGAGGAGGAGGAGGAGGAGGAGGAGGAGGAGGAGGAGGAGGAGGAGGAGGAGAAGAAGAAGAAGAAGAAGAAGAAGAAGAAGAAGAAGAAGAAGAAGAAGAAGAAGAAGAAGAAGAAGAAGAAGAAGAAAGGAGAAGGAGGGGAAGGGGAATGGGAAGGAGAGGAAGGGAAGGAGAAGAAGAGAAGGAGGAGGAGGAGGAGGAATAATTTAAAAACATAAATAATAGTGTTTTTATTGAGAGTCTCTTCCCTCATGCTCACTAAAGTTTTCTACTCCTAAATGTACCATTTCTTCTTTTCTTCACCCAGATACTAGCTGCCTTTGCCTGCTCAAAGGCTCGGCATGGTTGATCTCCACACTCTTAAGATGGAAGAAAGGAACAGCCCTTGCCTTGAATAATTTTCATAAACTTGATGCTCTTCTATCTTCCACTGGCACTTATTTGTGGGAAGATAACTGAAAGATGCAAATTATATATATGAATGTATATATAATATATATTATATTAATTATATATTGGATCATATATATTAAGTATATTAATTTCATATGTATGATTTATATATATATTAATTCTCATATATAGTGAGAAGAAGCTGGAAATGGTAGTGAATGTCTTGTAATCTTGTAATCTTGTAATCCCAGTACTTGGGGGGGATGAGACAAGAGTATCGCAGGTTCAAGGCCTGCCTCAGCAACTTAAAGAGACCCTGTTTCAAAATAATAAATAAAATAGGGCTGGAGGTGTAACTCAGAGGTAAAATGCCCCTGGGTTCTATTCCCTATATGTTTGTATGTATGTATATGTATGTATGCATGTATATATATATATATAGATAGATAGATAGATAGATAGAGAGAGAGAGAGAGATGAATATATATGGAAATATATATAAAGATATATATAAAAAGAGATTTCTGAGAATATATATATATATATATATATATATATATATATATATCTTCTCAGGAATATATAAATGGAGAGGGAGAGAGAAAAAAGCTGGTCCTCGTGGCTTATGGCTGTAACCCTGGTATTTGGGAGGCCGAGACAGGAGGATCATAGGTTCAAGGCCAGTCTGACTAACTTAGCAAGACCCTATTTTGAAATAAAAAGGTCTGAAAGTGCAGCTTGGAGGGAGAACAAATGCTCCTGGGCTCAGTACCACATCCTGTGTAGGTGAGAAGCAGACACTGCCCCTGAACACGCAGGCAGGTGCGCCCCAGCCCGCCTTTCCCAGAGACACGGTCCAAGTGTGCAGGCTGCAGGGTAGCAGAGTGACCGTCATCGCCTCAGAGTTACTCAGGCCTTCGTTGTGTAAGGTGTTGGAGGGAACGGGGGAGAGGGGAGCTGACTTGTAAATGAGACGGGAGATGGAAATTCCGGGTGAATATTAAGCCCCTGGCAAGCAGGCGCCTCTTCTCAGGATTTCCTTGCTTTGGCCTGGGACTGGGAAGCCATCTTCCCTGGCTCCCTCCTGGAATGTCTGTGTGGTCCTGGTCTTACTCAATTAACCTCTCCCCTCCTGCATTTCATCATGAGTATACGGGGATAGGATCAACTTCAAAGAAGTCCAGGGCCTAATTAATGTTTCTGAGGTGCCTTCGGATTCTTGGATGGAAAAAAAAATAAAACCACCACCTGCGTGCATAATCTGAGACCGCAGGACGGCAGGTGGAAATTATTACTACTGGAGGTGACTCCATCTCAGAATATTTAGCAAACTCCTCCTCTGGGCTGTGAGAAAAATCAGGTTGGTAGGAGCAAGTTTCTTCTCTAGCCTCTGCTTGTACAGTCACACTCTTATCAGCACGTGAGCTCGCTCTATGCTACCATTTGCAATATACATATTGTGTGTTGTGTATGTACACAAATATGTGTGGATTCATATATATCTCTATATGCATATGTGTATATGAGTATGTATATTTCTCTGTATACACATATATATGTATCTATACACACACACACACACACACACACACACACACATATATATATATATATATATATATATATATATATATATGTAAAATTCATGAGCAAATTATCATGCTACCTGAGAAGGCAAGATAATCAACAACTAAAATTGAGGAGAAGCCCGGCATGGTGGTGCATGCTTATAATCTTAGTATTTTGGAGGCTGAGACAGGAAGGAAGATTGCAGGTTTGAGGACAGTCTCAGCATGTAGTGAGACTCTCATCAACCAAGCAAGACTGTTTCCAAAGAAGAAATAAAATATGGCCAGGGGTATAGCTGAGAGGTTGAATGCCTCTGGGTTCAGTTCCCAGTTCCACACACACACACACACACAAAGTGAGGATAAAATAATGAAAAGTGTAACATAACTGGTGAATTCAGGCACTTACAAAACCACCCATGGAAAAAAACTCTGCTCCCAAACCAACTCCTCCTGAGAGCCCCAGATTTTCCTCCCCAACCCCCACCCAGCCTTTTCTTCCCCCCATGTTTTCACCCAAGGGGAAATCCTAAAGGGTTGTGGAACTCCGTGAGAACTTACTGATGTAATGATGCTTCTGAGATCAGGGAAGTAACCCAATAAGTTCTTAACATAATCACTCAACACCTTTGCCAATTACCATTATCTTTCCCACAGTTAATTTAAAGATTAAAGAATCACTCTAAGCAGGCATGGTGGCGCATGCCTGTAATCCCAGCACTTGGGAAGCTGAGACCGGAGGATCATAGGTTCGAGGCCGGTCTCAGCAACTTCTCAAGATCCTGTTTCTAAATAAAAAATAAAATAGGGCTGGGGGTGTAGCTCAGAAGTATAATGTCCCTGAATTCAATACCCAACATCAAAAAAAGAGAGAGAAAAGGACAGTCACTGAATAATGCAACCAGCAATTTATTCTAAGCTCTCCAAATATTGCTCATCTGGAGTTAATGGACAATGCTACCATTTGCAATGTTCTTTCCATGGGATTTTAAGAAAGATTTTACAGAATTTCCGTGTGTGTGTGTATGTGTGTGTGTGTGTGTGTGTGTGTGTGTGTGTGTGTTTGCTTACCAGGGAATAAACCCAAGGGCCTCCAACCATCGAGCTATACACCCGGCCCTTCTTTATCTTTTGCTTTGAAACAGGGTCTTGTTAGGTTGCTGAGAGTATTGTTAAATTGCATAGGCTGGTCTCGAACCTGTGATCCTCCTGTCTCAGTCACCCAAATACAGGGATTACAAATGTGTACCACCACTCTAGCCAAATTTTTCCTTCTTAAGAAGTTAGAAGATGGGTTGGTAAGGTCAAAACACCATTTATTCATTTCCTTAATCCTTATTTTTTATTTTTATTTTTTTGGTGGTACTGGGGGTAAAACCCAGAGGCTTTCTACTTCCGGGCTATACTCCCAGACCTATTCTATATTTTATTTGGAAACAGGGTCTCATTAAGTTACTGAGATCCTCACTAAGTAGCTGAGGCTGGCTTCGAACCCGTGCTATCCTCCTTTCTCAGCCTCCCAAGCGCAGGGATCACAAGCATGCGCCACCACTCCCAGCTCCCTTCATCCTTATTTATTGAGTTCTCTCTAAGCGACAAGCGCTGTGGTTGTTTCTGGCTTCAAAAACTGGGGACATAAGACAAAGTGAATTGGCAGGTGCTGCATCGTAGGTGGTGGGGTAGACATTTAAACTATTTGCATAGTAGGACCAATAGGAACAGAATATTATTACATCTTATATTGTGGGGCTATTCTTGGTCAGAGATTTATAACTTCACAGTGACACAAGAGAAAAAATGGTTAAATGAAATTAAGTTGGGGTCAGGCATGAAGGCACACATCTGTAACCTCAGTACTTGGGAGGTTGAGACAGGAGGATTGCAGGTTCGAGGTCAACTTCAGCAAGTAGTGAGACTCTCATCACCCTAACGAGACCCTGTTTCAACAATAAAAATAATAGAGGGCTGAGGGTGTGGCTCGGGTGCCCCTGGGTTCAATCCCCAGCACCAAAAATAAAAAGAAAGAAAGAAATTAAGTTGGGATGCTGACTGTTCTTTGTTAGATAAGCTTCTTTTGCTGGGTATTTCAGTGCCTCTGTTAGCCCACCCTGGGGCTCCAACCCACAGAATCTCCTGGATCCTTCCGCTGCCCCCTGTGAAATGTTAAATAGGTAGTTAAGTAAAAATTGCTGAAGAAAATGACTAAAAGTCCTGATGTAAGGGCTATTTTCAATCCCCTTGCCCAAGAACTAAAAACAAGATGTCCTTGGTGGTCTAGTGGTCCCTCCCTGACCAGGTCAAGATGACATTCTATGAGCTAGCAGTTATGATAATATTCTGAATAGTTAAGAAAAGTGTGTCAAAATATAGACCCCAGCCTTGAGATAGTTGCCCAGAAACATAGTAACCAATCCCCTGTGAACAGC
The DNA here is from genome assembly GCF_963383645.1 of Muscardinus avellanarius. Classification (NCBI taxonomy): domain Eukaryota; kingdom Metazoa; phylum Chordata; class Mammalia; order Rodentia; family Gliridae; genus Muscardinus; species Muscardinus avellanarius. Next base: position 23,862,469 of record NC_137806.1, read on the forward strand.
TAATGCTATAGGTCTTCTAAGCCAATCACAGTAAAGGTCATGAGAACTGTCCAATCAATAGAGGCTCTTTGTCTAAAAGAGTATAAAAACAAAAATAAAAATGTGCTCGGGGTCCCTGCACTGAACCGTTGTGTCGGTTTATGTCGGGCACCCAAAGCTTGAATAAAGGCTCTTTGCTTTTTACATACGGATCGGCTCCTTGGTGGTCTCTCAGGGACAAAGGAACTGGGCACAACACCTGCTCGGCTGTGGCTGATTTTTTCTTAATGTACTAGGGATTGAACTCAGGGCCAGTCTATACCCCCAGCCCTATTGTATTGTATTGTATTGTATTGTATTGTATTTTGAAACAGGATCTTACTGGTTGCTATGCATTTCCCTAAGTTGTTGAGGCTGTGCTCTAACCTGCTATCCTCTTGTCTCAGCCTCCCAAATACTGGAATTCAGTATTTAGGAGTGTGCCACCATGCCTGGCTTGCTTATTTCCTTTCTGTTTCCCACATATTGGTGTTGGAACTCACAGAAACAATCCCTTGAGTGTTGAACTCAAACATGAACAGGTAATGTATCAGTCACCATTCTACAGAAAAGCAAAACCAATAGTGCTTGTCGAATACACTACAATTTATATAGGTATATAAAGAGAGGCATTATAAGGAATTGGCTCACAGGATTCAAGGCTGGCAAGCCGACAGCATGCAGGGTGAGCCAGCAGCCTGGCCCAGGAACACCAGGGCCGGAGTTCCGGCTCCAAGTCTGGCAGACCGGAGACCCAAGAGACCTAGTGTTCCTGTTCAGGTGCAAAGGTTGTCTGCTGTAGAGCCAGAAGGAGCCAGGTGCAGGCCCAGGGCAGTCATCTGAAGAATTTTCTGTTGCTTGGGGGGAAGATCAGGCTTTTTGTTACAATTGGGACATCAACTGCCTAAATGAGGCCCGCCCACATTGGGAGGGTATCTGCTTTACTCTTGAGTTCATCAATATAATGCTAATCAATACATGCTAATCTCCTCCAAAAACATGCTCACAGAAACATCGGAAATAATGTTCCACTGAAATCTGGACACCTTGTGATACAGCCAAGTTGACACGGAGAATTAATCATTATAGATAAAAAGGCCCTCTACTAGCCAAGCATGGTGGCACATGCCCGAAATCCCAGTACTTGGGAGGCAGAGACAGGAGGATCGCAATTCATGCCGAGTTCTGGAGCTTAGTGAGACCCTGTTTCAAAATAAAAATAAAATAGAAAGCCAGACATGGTGGGGCATCCTTGTAATCCCAGTACTTGGAAGCTGAAACAGGGGGATTTCAGGTTCACAGCCAGCCTCAGCAACTTGTGAGGCCCTCTGCAACTTAGTAAAACCCTGTTTCCAAATACAGAATAATAGGCCGGGCATGGTGGCACATGCTTGTAATCCCAGCATTTGGGAGGCTGAGACAGGAGGCTGAGATAGGAGGATCACGGTTCGTGGACAGCCTCAGCTACTTAGTGAGGCCCTTTGCAACTCAGTGAGACCCTGTTTCAAAATAAAAAATAAATAATAGGGCTAGGGGTGTAGCTCAGAGGTAGAATGCCCCTGGTTTCAACCCCAGTACTGCAAAATAAATAAATAAATAAGTAAATAATAGGGCTAGGGGTGTAGCTCAGAGGTAGAATGCCCCTGGTTTCAACCCCAGTACTGCAAAATAAATAAATAAATAAATAAATAAATAAATAAATAAATAAATAAATAAATAAATAAATAATAGGGCTAGGGGTATAGCTCAGAGGTAGAATGCCCCTGAATTCAATCCCCAGTTTTATAAAATAAAATAAAACAAAACAAAATAGGGGTGGTGGTGTAGCTCAGAAATAGAATGCCTCTGGATTCAATCCCCAGTTCCATAAAATAAAATAAAATAAAACAAAACAAAACAAAATAGGGCTGGGCATGCAGCTCAGAAGCAAAATGCCCCTGGGTTCGATCCCCAGCAACACACACACACACACACACACACACACACACACACACACACATGTACGTTACGCTTTGCAACAGATAGGTAACAAATAAATAACTACAACACAATTGTGTGTTAAGTCATTTAATATGTAGATAGAGGTCAATATGCCTTCCCCCGATGGTCTACCCAGGCCAGAAGTATCCTGGAATTCAGTGGGAACACAGATGTAATGACGCTTCTGAGATCAAAGCAGCCATTTATAGTAAGCGCTTTTTTCCATTGGTACATTGTAATTACACTTCATAGTCAGGTCCAGAGTAACAGAAACACACCACACAGCACACGCCACCTGCTGTGTTTCTGGCCAGGCCCTACTCCCTCCGCCCCCAAACATGGTATTAGAATTGGTATTGATAACTCCTTATGTGAACACCGCGCTGCTTGAACTGTTTCCCCCGTCAGGTCCCCCACTCCCCTCCACAGCCCCCCCCCCTTCCCTTTCTGCTAGCCTGCTCGGGTCTCCCTTCACTTACCCGAAGCCCCTTTTCATTCCCTATTTCTGCCCAGCTTCTGCCTAGGAGTGAAAACACATTTGACCCTTCACTTCCCGGGACCGGCTAATCTCACCTCGTGTAATCATCTCTAGTTTCATCCATTTTGCTGCCAATGACATAATTTTGTTCTGCCTTAGAGCTGAGTAAAATTCCTTCGCGTGTCTAGCCCGCGGTTTTGTAACCCATTCATCCGCCGATGGACACCCCGGCGGGGTCCACAGTTGCTTCTTGTGCACTGTACTGCTCAAAGAATTAAAGTCAGAATAATACATTTGCGATGGCCTCCACTCCACTGAGAACCACAAAATCGTTGCTAGGCAAAGGAGCAGAGAGCCTAGTACAGGACAGAGAGACTAGCCAACGTCAGATCAAAATCACAACATGAAAGAGGCCGGGGAGGTAGACCAAGAACTAAGAACCGTGATGGCAAAGAGAGCTGACTATTTCTTGACGGCCTTATTTGCACCATCACGGTACAGATCACACACCCCGTGGTGTGTTCCAAAGTCATTCCCATGAGCCATCGGTGCGTAGACATGAGCAGACTGGAAAAGCTACCGAGTACAGAACTGATAATGAGGTATCGCCCAGCGTTTCCACGGGTGGCATCTCAGCTCGAATACCAACGAACGATTTGATCATCTCAACCACTTTGAACTAAGAACGATTCGATATCGAAGTTGGCGATCACACGCGTCTTCGCCGGTACACTGCAACCTACCTGACAACTACGCAACACCTGTCCCTGATTCATCGCTCCATGGTCGGCGATCAGACACCCCTCCCCCGCCGCCGACTGTGCCAACTGGTGAACAGTGCAGATCTTCACAGGCAGAGAGCGGAGGAGCCACGAGAAAACCCTTTACCCGTGGAACCAGGGGTGACACCCCGCACAATCGGAGGCCGGTCTTGGTAGCAGGCCGATGCGTGTAACAGGAAACACTGTTACACACCTCCTCTTCCTTTGCTTCTGGAACTGTGGCCTTTATTTGCAGATATCACCTAAAAACATAATATCCGGGCCAGGCGTGGTGGTGCACGCTTCTAATCCCAGCATTCGGGAGACTGAGACAGGAGGCTCGCAGTTCCAAGACAGCCTCAGCTACTTAGTGCGGCCCTTTGCAACTCAGTGAAACCCTGCTTCAAAAAATAAAGAATAAAAAATAGGACCAGGGTTGTCACTCAGAAGTAGAATGCCCCTGGGTTCCATCCCCAGTACCACAAAATAATAAGTAATAATAATAATAATAATATCTTCATAATACCTTAAAGTAAAATTTTTATTTTTATTGCCGGGAATTTGACCAGGAGGCATACTACCTCTGAGCTACCCCTACCCTATTTCATTTTTTATTTGGAAAGAGTATCTCACCAAGTTGCTGAGAACCTCAAAGTTGATGGGACTGTCCTCAAACCGGCAATCCTCCTTTCTCAGCCTCCTAAGTACTGGGATTTCGGGAGTGCACTACCATGCCCAACCTCAAAACTACCACACCTTTAAGTGGACCATTAGGTAAAAATGTTAACATTTTGAAGGTGGCCACTAATAAATACCACATCGATTTCTGAAACATAGAAGAAATTTACAACTAAATTGTTCTTATGTCGACAGATACATTTCATTTGAAAATGTACAATCTCCTGAAAGAAATTCGGAGTCTCTGAACTGATCTCTGGAGGTCAGGCACTGGTCAGAGAGCTGAAAATATGCAAGAAAAAGTCTGAGAGAAACATAATCCTCTAAAAAGCTTCAACTCCTTGAAGACAGGAATTATGTGTGATTAATTTTTATCCGCAGCACTTAGCAGGGCCTGACAATAGACGCTCAATAAAGCTGCGTGCGTGGAATGAGCAGCTCCGTGGGGGTTTTTGAAACAGTAATAATAACAGTCACATGGACGTACGCACCCACCACAGCACCACCTTGAAGGCTGCAATATTTACCCAACCCAAGGAGAGCCGCCAGTGTTCGGCCATTGAAGGGTAACACCAAAGCACGGCTCATCGATTTCAAAGTTGACTAAGGAAAAAACGGGATGGCACACCCAGCAGAGTGATTCCTCCCCTCCTTGCGGATCTGCTTTGCAGCGCCCCTTGGCAATCACTGACATAAATATTTCTCTTGTCCTGCGTGTCATCAAGTGTGTGACCTCATCTTCTAGCTCAACGTTCATCTTTCCTTAAATGACCAGAGAGAGTGTCAAGTTAACCGACCGCCCATAAAACATTAGGACTGACTCGGATTTTCATGAGTTAAGAGTCCATACTCAGAGAACCCGAGTCTGGCCACATTTAACATAAAACTAGAAGCCAGCTAGCTCTTTCTTGGCGCAGTGTGCGGACTGTCCACGCGTGTACTGTGAGCGCTGGGTAGGACTGTCCAGGTGTGTACAGTGCACAGGAGCCCCGTGGGGAGTGTGCAAGAGTGTCCCAGAGCCCAGGAGAGCCCTGGAAGCAAAGAAGGATAAAATATGCTGCTCACTGCAATTGCAAGGGGCCTTGGACTGTCCTTGGCGTTTCCTGGGAGCACCTCTTAGATGTTGGACAACACGCAATGAAGCGAATAAGGGGCAAAAGTGACATTGCAGCTGAGAAGATCAAGACGTGAAAGGTGTTGAGATCTTGGCGTGGTGGCGCACGCTTGTCATCCCGGCGTTTGGGAGGCTGAGCCAGGAGGATCGCGGTTCGCGGACAGCCTTAGCTACTTAGTGAGGCCCTCTGCAACTCAGTGAGACCCGGTTTCAAAAATAAAGAATAAAAAATAGGGCTGGAGGTGTCGCTCGGAGGTAGAATGCCCCTGGGTTCCATTCCCAGTGCTGGAAAGAGAGAGAGAGAGAGAGAGAGAGAGAGAGAGAGAGAGAGAGGAAGAGAAAAGAGAAGAAAAGGAAAGAGAAGAGAAGAATGATTGCTTGTTTTCCATTTTTTTTCTGGCTAAAAATTGAACTTAGTGCTTTGTTTTGGTCTCCCAGGGACTAGGATTGCAGGCATGCGCCACCAGGCCCGTCTGTTGCTACAGACTGGGTTTGGAATGTCATCTGAAGCCACATGTTAAAGCCTGGTTGTCGGCCTGTGGTCTTAGGTTATGGGACAACAGGCCTTCGAAGGATGGTAGTCCTCGTCTCTTCCTCTCCTTCACCTGCAAAATGAAAGCTTAGATTATGTGGGGTGGCAACCACCTTGGGCCATGTCTGACTCACTGCCAGTCTTTTATTTTTATTTTTTTGAGATAGTAAGGACTGAACTCAGGGACATTCTACCTCTGAACTACACCCTCAACCCTATTTTGTTTTTCAGTACTGGGAATTGAACCCAGGGGCATTCCACCTTCAAATTACACCAGCAGCACTTTTATTTATTCTTTCCTTCCTTCTTTCTTTTTTTTTCAGTACTGAGAATGGAACCAAATGGCATTCTACCTCCGAACTACACCCCCAGCCCTATTTTTTATTCTTTATTTTGAAACAGGGTCTCCCTGAGTTGCAAAGGGCCTCACTAAGTAGCTGAGGCTGTCCTCGAACCGCGATCCTCCTATCTCAGCCTCCCAAATGCTGGGGTTAAAAGCGTGCGCCACCACGCCCGGCTTATATATTGGAATTTTAAAAAAAAAATCAAGCATTAAATATGTTTTCTAAATGTAAAAACTTAAAGAAAAAAAAAGAAACAGGAAGTCTTGACACCCACACACTCAGAAGAGGAATCCCAGGACCAAAAACCCATTTCCTGCCTTGCAAGGTAACAGAAACGTCTCTTCTTTATCTGAAATCCGGTTCCTGTACCACTCATGGCTGAGCCAAAATGTTGGTTCAGGGCAGTCAGCATCTACCTCTTTCTTCTTTTCCTTGAAAAGCACAGAATGCAGCTAAGTGCCCCCTTCCGCTCTCTGCGCATGACCCAAGACAGACAGGCCTCCCTTGCCACCCGACAGCCCTGCCTTCCTCCAAGCTGGCCCCTCCGTGCGGCCCGAGTGTCTCCTGGGCCCCACCACAACGCTCCCAGGTGAGGCAGGCGTGAGCTCACGGTGCACATCCGCACCCGTCTGGTGCCCTTCCTCGCCCTACAGTACACTGGGCTTTGGCCAAACCCAGCTGGAGATCAATGGAGCCCACCCAAGGGCGTGCTGGGATTTCCCTTGAGCCCAGATGAGAAGCAAGCTCTGCCGTGTCACCTGGGAAAATGGCCCTTTACCTCCGCCATGATTTGCCTACTTTGCTTCTGAAGTCCGAGTTCCAGTGTTCGAGGTAGAATTGGGGGTGTTGGCCAATCCTTCAACCTGGGCCTGACCAATGCGGTCAATCAACTTCCACACCTAATATAGGAAGCAGTTGCCTTCCTCCATCCCTCTCCCCCAGTAAGCGCCCCGACCCAAGGGGTGGTTCACCGGAGAGAAGTTCTAGGTAGACACTGATGACTGCGATCATTTCTTCTGGCAGAAATAAGCACTTTAAGATACATTTTCTTCCCAGTGAGAAACAAATAGAAAACTGGGCTGGTGACCTTGCTGCTGCGAGCAGACATGATGGAGAAACTCCCAGCCAGCTGCTGGCAGTGCCTTTGCACTCCAGTGAAAGCAGTACTTCGGATTACCTGGTAGAGAGGCAACGATGTTAGATTCTCCCATGCTTTCCTCCCCCTAAAAAAAAAATCAAGAAGCCATCCCTGACTTTAAAGTGGTACCATCACTTTGGAAAACAGCTTGGCAGTTTTTCGTAAGTTAAATATACCCCTAGCCAGTGTGGTAATGCATGCTTGTAATGCCAGTACTTGGGAGGCTGAGAGGAGGATCACAGGTTTGAGGCTAGCCTCAGATACTTAGTGAGGCCCTCCATAACTTAGTGAGACCCTGTTTCCAAATAAAGAATAAAAAATAGGGCTGGGGGAGTAGCTTGGAGGTGGAATGCCCCTGGGTTCAATCCCCAATACCACAAAAAATAATAATAATAAAATAAATATAAATATATGCCTGCCTTCTCATCCATCCATTTCCACTCCTGGGTACTCACAAATAAAAATATTCACCCAAAGGAAAGCATATAAAATATAAAGACTTGAATATAAATGTTATGGCAACTTTATTGAGAACTGTCCCAAACTAGAGACAACTCAAATGAATCCATCAACAGATGAACAGATTAAAAATGGCGGTATATCCATGCAGGAACATCATTCAGCAAGAAAGAGGAATGAAGCCAGGCATGGTGGTGCACTCCTGTAATTCCAGTCCTTGGGAGACAGACAGGAGGATGCCCGGGTTCAAGGACAGCCTCGGGAACTTAGTGAGACTCAGGAGCCTAGTGAGATCCTATTTCAAATCAAAAACATAAAAAATGGGCTGGGGTGTAGTTCAGAGGTAGAATGCCCCTGGGTTTAATCCCTGGTCTCACACACACACAAACACACACACACACACACACACACACACACACACACACGTAGCTAAGAAGTATTCCGCCAAGTGGCCAAAGTCAGACAAAATAATACAATACTGGCTCATAAAACTCCAAAACCAAGTCTGTAGCAACAGAAAATGGGCCGTCAGTTACGCGGGGATGGGCAGGCTGAGAGGTGTGGGCAGAAGGAGCTTGGGGTACAAGGAGTCGTGGGCACTTTGAGGCGAGGGACGTTCACGATCTTGATAGCAGTGATAGCTCCATGGGTGTCCAAGTTCGTCCAGTCATTAACCTGTACGTTTAAACACGGAGTTTACTGCGTACCAGGAATGTCCTAACTCTTTTATTCAAGGTCTAATTCTTTCCCTATTTTAATTAGAGACAAAAGTCTGCCAACTGTTCCTACGTGACACATTCATCCCCTGGGCCCTTGGGGAAGTCAGGTCAGACACCATTTTCAGAATTTGGAGTTGTTTATGCGGGGAAATCTGGTCTCCCATTCTATTCTGTATCCCTTATTCTCGCTCCCAAATAGGACTGAACATTAGGAGACTAAATCACCTGTATTTTTAGTTTCTGAGGCTCAGCTTCCTACAGCATCTTCCCTCCACGAGAGAAAAAGAAGAGCTTATGAGGGTAAATGTTCTTTTCTCTTCCAGAAAAACAAATAAAGAGACAAACCTCGGGCAAGACGCCAAAAGGCAGAAATGCCTGTGGGCCCCGTGCTCACCACAGAAACCAGGCTTTGGCAGGAGCTGACCTTGAAGCGAGTGATAGGACTCTGAGTGGGTTTAGTCTAGACTGCAGGGGAGGAAGGAGGGACATCTGGGCAGATGCGGTCCCCAGGGCCCATCCTCGAGAGACTCTGGTCCTTCTGACCTCATAGGAAAGCCCCCTGCTACACCGAGCTGCCTCTTGCCCACAGAGGGGCTCCCCAGAAAAATGCCGCTAAGGGTTTACCAGTGACGCAGGCACATCCAGTCTCACAGGCATCAACATGGACTCGCCTATCTGAGAGCCAGATGGTCCTTCCAGCCCGGTGTGATTCCAGCCATCCCCTCATTCACCTGCTGATAGTCTATGGCTCCCATCCAGGCTAGCCCGAGATGGGCCTCGGTTGCTTATTTCTGAATGTCAGTGATCACAAGGCCATGAGACGTTGTTGCTGTTGTTGTTGGCACTGGGGAGTGAACCCATGGGCAGGCTACCTCTGAGCTGCATCCCCAGCCCTTGTTATTTTTACTTTTGAAACGGGGTCTTGTTAAGGTTCTGAGACTGGCCTCGATCCTGCAACCCTCACGTCTCGGCCACACTTGGCTGCTATAAGATGTTTTTTGACACTTTTCATTCTGAATGAATTTCCCATCCAAGACATTCGGCCTTCTTGAAACGTAAGGTTCCGAAACCACAAGCCCAAATGTGGATGGAATTGATTCATGGCCAAAGATTCACCACAGCTCCCTTCTCTACTGCCATCCGTAATATCATGAAACCATCTTTGCGAGGGGAGGAGGGTAATATATGATTTTCAGTCCTAAGTCTAAACTCAGCCACTGGAGACGTTGCTGTTTGAAACTTTCTCCTATTTTGTCTCCAAATTTCTCTAGACCTTGCTGTTTGAAACTTCTTTGAAAGTTCTATCTGTCTTGTGCATGCTTGAGCTGGGAAAGTGAGCTCTCCAAAACCCAGATGCAGCTCAGTAAATGTCCATGCTTAGGAAATTGCAGAGACCATAGGCAGCTTCCATGCAGCACGTGAATTTCACATATCCAGTATAAAAGAATGGTTCACGCCGGGCGTGGTGGCACACACCTGTAATCCCCATACTTGGGAGGCTGAGACAGGAGGATCACAGATTTGCGGTCAGCCTCAGCAACTTAGCAAGGCCCTCTGAAACTTAATGAGACCCTGTTTCAAAGTACAATAGGCTGGAGATATGCTCAGAGGTAAAATGCCCCTGGATTCCATCCACAGTACAGGAAGAAAGGAAGGAAGGAAGGAAGGAAGGAAGGAAGGAAGGAAGGAAGGAAGGAAGGAAGGCAGGCAGGCAGGCAGGCAGGCAGGCAGGCAGGCAGGCAATCCTAGCCATTTTGCCCCCGCCCCGCAAGAGGACATTTAGTACAACCTAAAATATCTGGGACATTTTGTCTTTTCAGAGCTGGGGTCATAGATGTTTCTGTTATCTACTGGGTCAAGATCAGATACGTTGCCAAACCTTCTACCCTACACAGGACAGACCCCCAACAATAGACACACGCTCAACAGAGAATTTTCTGGCCCAGAGGATCAGTGGCACAAAGGTTTTAGAAACCCTCACACACAATAGAAAGTTGCGTCTTTCCAAGGGCTTCCCAAGTGGGGGTAAACTACGGCATCTCGATTCCAAAGTCACTGTTCGGAGAATGGTTTCTGGCAAGACACCTAATTTTTCTCCCTTGATTTCCAGTGTCTACAAAATGGGAATGACCCAGTGTCATCTGTTCTTCTGTTCTTCCTCCCTCCCTGGGCGCCGCTAATGAATGTTTGCCAAGCACTTTGAAGACTCTAATTACTGTTATCCCGGGATATCAGTTCAAGATTGGAGGGCACCTGTGAGTCGGACAGACGGGAGATACTCTGAGATACCTAGCTAGGGAATCAGTCCTTGGAGGTTGTACTATTATCGTCCTCAAAGGTCAGTATCAGGCCCCTAGGCTTAAATTATTCAAAGTCGAATTACTCAAATCAAGTCTAGAATCTGCTAAAGGAAACCCAGGGTTCTCACAGTTAAATCACAGCCTCTCTCAAAGTCAGGAGCCCAGGACTTCAACTAAGAGTTTCCAGCCGCCAGTAAGTGGGATTCAGAACATCTTAAACTGGACGTGGTGGGAACATCTATACTTCCAGTACACAGGAGGCTGAGACAGGAGGATCGCAGGCTCGGGACCAACCTCGGCAATTTAGTGAGACCCTCGGCAACTTTGCTAGGCTCTGTTTCAAATAAAAAAGTTTTAAAAGGGTTGGGGGTATAGCGCAGAGGTAGAATACCCCTGGATTCAATTCCCAGGGAAGGAAGGGCTAGAGGGAGGAAGGGGAAATCTTAGCTTGCAGATAGCATTAGACAAATCTGTGTTGATGATTACTTGATGCATAATTCAGATAAAATGTAAACTGAAGCTGGGGATATCTCAATTTCAATATATCAAGAAACTGTCCAAGTGGCTCCCATTTAATAATGATTATCTTTTTTTTTTTTTTTTTTTTGGTGGTACTGGGGTTCCTGGAAGCCCTTCTACCTCCGGGCTACACTCCCAGACCTATTTTATACTTTTTTCATTTTCGGAAACAGGGTCTCTTAAGCCAGCGCGGCTGGCTTCGAACCTGCGCGATCCTCCTGTCTCTGCCTCCCAAGCGCAGGGATTACAAGCGTGCGCCACCACACCCGGCATGATTATCTTTTAAATAAATAATGTAGCTGGGCGTGGCAGTGGACGCTTTTAATCCCCACACTTGGGAAGCTGAGACAGGAGGATCGCAGGTTCGAAGCCAGCCTCAGCTACTTAGTGAGGCTCTCAGCAACTTACTGAGACCCTGTTTCCAAATAAAATATAAAATGGGTCTGGGAGTATAGCCCGGAGGTAGAAAGCCCCTGGGTTCCATCCCCAGGACCACCAAAAAAATAGATAAAATAAAAACAAAAGCCTTGTCCCAGAGCTGAGCATCCTCTGTTTGAAAATAATAGCACTCTCTAGTTCACAGGGTCGCAGTAAACAGCCTGGAAGTGCCCACTTGTTGGAAGCTTACTCTTGAGTAAGGTGATCTTAAGAGATGCGGCACCTTTAAGAGGAGGGGCTTATTGGGAGATCAGTGGGTCACCAAGAAGGGATTAAAGTGGTTTTCCAGGGACCCTGAGTTAATTCTTTCAAGAGGGTTGCTATACATCTGTGTGTGTGTGTGTGTGTGTGTGTGTGTGTGTGTGTGGTACTGGGGTTCCTGGAAACCCTTCTACCTCTGGGCTACACTCCCAGACATATATATATATATATATATATATATATATATATATATATATATATATATATATTTTTTTTTTTTTTTTTTTTTTTTTTTTTGGAAACAAGGTCTCTTAAACCAGCACGGCTGGCTTCGAACCTGCGCGATTCTCCTGTCTCCGCCTCCCAAGCGTGGGGATTACAAGCGTGCGCCACCACGCCCAAGAGGGTTGTTATAAAGAGGAAAAGCTTAATCCCTCTCCTCTCTCTGGTTTCTGCTTCTCACTGTGACTGGTCCCTTCTGCCATTTGAATGGCACCCACCAGGAGGCCCTGGATAGCGCCCAGCTGATGCCAACACCATGCCTTGAACTCCCAGAACTCTTATATATACTGTATAAACTATATAAGAACTACATAGACCTCTTTTCTTCATAAAGTACCCAGCCTCGGGTATTGCCATACAGTAATGAAAATGGGCTAATACAATCGTGTAACCTCCACGCCCAAGCAAAAATGGCCAAGTGCACGCCCTTTTGGTGGAGCTGTATGTCACCATGGTTATACCAAGCCTATACCATGGCTCCATCCTTTTTCTAGGTGTTCAACATCAGGAATGCAGGAGGTCTCCAACACCTGGCAGTACTGGACAAGCATGTCCTGAACTTCTGCCACAATACCATCTCGCAGAAATTTTCATCTCATTTTGATGGGACGGCGGGAAGGAGGCAGAAAGTGCTTCTTTGAGTTGACGTGAAGGACAGGAGAAGACGAACATGGATCCCACGGAGAGTTTAAACACAAATGTACCCCACACACGCCAGCACACCCTAAAGTGACCTAGCACAGGAAAGGGTGGAGGCCGGATCAAGGGACCTGAGATGAAAAACAAGCCCTGGCAGAAAACAGATAAACGACTCTGTGGTTAAGTCCAGACCGTAGGAATTGAATCAACTTGGAGAAAGCGGTCGCCTCCCCGGTCTGCTCGGGCCTCATGGTGGCCCTTTCTGACTCGCATTTTCTTCTTTTTTAGAGTGGCTTGGAGTAATGGCACCGCGTGTGACATTTGGCATTTTACAGAACCCCCTGTCGAATGCCCAGGGAACCGATATCCTCCGCCCACGGCCAGATACCGATTCCGCCTCGCAGCGAAGACCCGCGCCGCTCTGTGCCAAGGAGAGCTGCTTTTATTTCTTTTTAACGAGCGAGGCTGAAAAATAAGTTCACCCGCTGAAACTGCCAGGGAAATCTGAGACAGCAAAATGGCAATTATTAACTTGGTTGAAATGTATTATTAATAATAATGCTGAGCTCTGTGTAGCATTTTCTGGCTTCAAAGCCACTTACAAACACCAACTAATTAATCCTTACCTCAGCATGGTGAAGTAATTAAGTGTCATTATCCTCATTTTGCAGAGGGGGAAACTGAGGCACCCAGAGGTTAAGTGCCTGGCCGGAGGCCACAGAAAGCCTGCGTTCTCAGAATTACAGGAGCGTTCTCTGACTCCCAATTAACGCACACCAAAGCTCTCACCGCCGGGCCCAAGTGAAGCCCTGCTGCAGAAACCATCTTCCCAAAAGAAGGATGGATGAAGTCCCTGGACCCCACTTTTTATTGTACCCCACGACAAAGAATCAGAATTGCATTCTTTACTGTTTTCCTCCCCTCATTAATTTTTTTAAAGCATGCATGACTTAGGGGGAAATGCCAAAGCATTTTAATGATGTATGAAATAAAAAATAAAAATAATAAAACCTCCTGCCCACACAGAGCGAATACAAGCCTGGTGATTGGAAGCAGGGCCTTCCTTGTTTCCGCTCAGGTCTGTGCCAGGTAGCTCCGCTGCAGCCAGAAACTTTTTTTTTTTTTTTAAGAAAAGTAAAGCCGGGCGTGGTGGCACATGCTTGTAATCCCAGCTTTTGGGAGGCCAAGACAGGAGGATCATGGTTCGAGGACAGCCTCAGATACTTAGTGAGGCCCTCTGCAACTCAGTGAGACCCGGTTTCAAAATAAAGAATACAAAATAGGGCTGGGGTGTAGCTTAGAGGTAGATGCGCCTGGGTTCCATCCCCAGTACTGCAAAGGAAGGAAGGAAGGAAGGAAGGAAGGAAGGAAGGAAGGAAGGAAGGGAGGGAACATTGAACCTTAGCAGGCTCTGCTCTAGAGGAGGAGCAGGACTTTATCTTTATTGACCTACAAGTCTGATTCTCAAATCCATTCTCCTGGATGCTTCTCCGATGTCAATCCCATCAGCAGAATTCACCTGGGGTTTTTGTGGGTGCTTTTTTTTTTTTACAGGTCTGGGGAAGGGACACAGGGGCATTCAACCTCTGAGCTACCACCCTCTGCCCCATTTTTTATTCTTTATTTTGAAACCGGGTCTCACTAACTTGCAGAGGGCCTCACTAAGTAGCTGAGGCTGTTCTCGAACCACGATCCTCCCATCTCAGCCTCCTGAATGCTGGGATTACAAGCGTGCCACACCGCGCCCGGCTTGGTTTTTGTTTTTGACTCTCACTCTAGTATGTTGCTGAATTTTCTTGCCTCCTCTCCTAAGGCTTTCAGATCTTGTCTTCCACAGGAAAGGTGAGGGCTGGCCCTTTCAAAGTCTCCCCCGCCCTCACCCTGTGGCCCTGTGGTTGGTACTTGCAGGGTTGAGACAGACTGAAAGCACCAACGTGGCGTGTCATCCTGTCCCAAAAGTCCACGGTGTCTTTGGAGCCAGCAGCAATGTCCTCATGGTCCTCCCGGGGGCTTCCCCTGCACCTGCCCTTGCAGCCAGGGCTGTGAGCTTTGCTGAAACTTCTCCTCTTCTTCCTGCTGTTCACTGATGGCCGATGGGCAAGACAGGGAAAGAGACACATACACTAGGGCGGCTCCCACCCACCCTGACCCCGGAGACCCTGGCCCTCTCTATCCTGCACCCCAACTTAACCTCACCTCATCTTGCTGCAAAACCACAGAGCACCCCTCCCAAGTCTCTTCCTCAGTGTGACTCTTCCTGTGGGTTCATGAAGGTCATCTTGAAGCCCCACACAGTTTAAAATCAGATAGGAAATGTTTTTTGAAACAGGCAAAGTAAGCCGGGCATGGTAGCACACACACACTACCCTGTACACTCAGTAATCCCAGTACTTGTGAGGCCGAGAAAGGAGGACCACAGGTTTGAGGCCAGCTTCAGCAACTTAGTATGATACTGTTTCAAAACAAAAAATAAAATGGGCTTGGGGTGTGGTTCTTGGGAGTTAGACTGCCCCTGGGTTCCATCCCCCCCCAGAAAAATGAAATGTTGTTTTGGCAATTAGAGACTAAACCTATAAAGAAAAGCAGAAATAAAGACAGGATAGACCAGTGGTTACTTTGGGGTGTAGGAAGCTTCTGGAGTGACCAGCAAAGCTTTCTTTTTTAATCCAATGTGTTTGCATTATAACTTAGCCATCCCTAAATTGGGAGAGGTAGTGCATGCTTATAATCTCAGCCCCTGGGGCGGCTGAAGCAGGAGGATTGCACGTTGGAGACCAGCCTGAGCAACATAGCGAAATCCTGTCTCAAAATAAGGATTAAAAGGGCTGGGGAGTGTCGCTCCGTGGTAGGGCCCCCTGGGTTCAATTCCCAGTACTAGAAAAAAAATCGGTCATCACTAAGCAATGCGTTCTTCCACGATTGTTGTGTCTCTGTGATCATTTACAGGTGCTGGAAGGAGACCGCGTCTGACCCCTGCCTCCCTTCATAGGAACGCGTGTTGCACATGCCTGCTGTCTCCTACCGGCCTGTGAGTTCCCACGCTGTGTTCATCTTCCTCCCTGTACCCAGCAGAGTGACCTCTGCATGTTAAATTGTCAGATGTATGAGATGAAACCAGGTGTGCTGGTGCACATCTGTAATCCCAACACTTGGGAGGCTGAGACAGGAGGATCACATATTCAAGGACAGCCTCAGCCCTGTAGGGAGACGCTAGCAACATGGGGAGGCACTATTTGAAAACAAACAAACAAACAAATAAATAAAATGGCTTGAGATGTAGCTCAGATGCCCCTGGGTTCAATCTCCAGTAAAAGAGAAAGAGAGAGAGAGGGAGAGAGAGATGAATTAATGTGTCTGAAGGCCCTTTATCCATAGTAGGTATACAACGCATCAATCAAACAGAAGAAATGGGATGTGTTAAGCAGACAAAGCTTAAATGCAGGGAATCCAGAGGTTACAAACCCTCCAGAAGGCTGGGAAGCCCTAAGACCGGGATTGGTCACCCTGGGAATTCATGGCTGAGCTCCGAGACCAGGACTGATCAGCTGATCCAAGACATCTCTCCGTCTGTAGAGAAGCCCAGTGATGCTCAGACGGTGATCACAGCCTCGATTCTAAAGGTTACAGGAGAGACGGGGCTTTGAACAGCAGCAAACACAACCCCGTCTTGTTTATTCTCCTCTGAAGCGTTCTTTGATTTCTTCTCCTATACTGACATTGTCTAATGCTCCATGCCTCTGGGAGTATGGGGAGATCGACACCCTAAAAGTCTGGCTTGATGGAGCATGGTAAACGCGGAGTGAGCATGCCCCTAAAGACCTGTCCCCACCAGCCTGGCCGCCCCTCTGGTCCAGCTGCCCCACGGGCACCGGCTTGCTCTGTGCCCCTTGGGTTGCTCCCCCCGGGGACTCCTGCCGCCTCTGGGGCTCAGCGAGCTGTCTCGCCTTCAGCAAGCCTCGGTGACCCGCCCAGTTCAGCGGGTCGTCCCTGGCACATGGTGTCTCTCTCTGTTGCGGCCCAACCACATGAAATGGAAAGTGTCTCCTTTCGCGTCTGTCGCACTAGACAGCAAGATCAGTGAAGGAGCAACGGTGCCCGGTTCACTTGACACCGTCATACCTGGCATGGTGCCCCACGCGGTAGGTATCCAATTCATGTCTGCTGAAGCCACATCCGATCAGACCCGCCTTTTAAGGAAAGAGATACCCGAGATTCCCTTTGCCCATCCCATCTGCCTTCTTTGGTGGACAGCTACCTGTGATTCCCAAGCTGCCCCAGCACCAGGCTCAGCTGGTGAGATGTCAGAGCACAGACCCCCAGGCCTCTGCCCAGAAACTGGAACAAAACACCTTCCCTGCGTAATACTGTTATGTAACCAGGTTTGGGTCAGAGAAATCAGAACCAGTGAAAAAATGAAAAGAAATAAAACGGCATTCATCTAAGTCGCTAGCTGGGCCAGGGCCATTGGGGAGAAAGAGAGAGACAGAAAATGTGGCCATGCATGCTGGAATTTTAGCTTTTTATTTTTATTTATTTCTCTGTGTGTGTGTGTGTGTGTGTGTGTGTGTGTGTGTGTGTGTGGTGCTGGAGATTGAAACCAGGGGCATTCTACCTCTGAGACACACACCCAGCATGATTTTTTTATTATTCTTTATTTGGAAACAGGGTCTCTCAATAAGTTGAGGAGGGCCTCACTAAGTAGCTGAGGCTGGCCGTGAACTGCAATCTCCTGTCTCTGCCTCCCAAGTGCAGGGATTACAAGCGTGCGCCCGGCGAATTTTAACTTTTTAATGCAAACGACCTCAAGCAAAATAAATTTAGTCAAAGACTTAGTGTGAAAACCCAAAGCACCTGTTTCTTTTTTTTTTTTTTCAAGAAAAAAGAAGGAGGAGGGAGAGGAAGAGGAGGAGAGGGGGAAGGAGCAGGTCTCTCTCACTAAAAACTGAAACCTCTTTGGCAAATGCCAAAATATCTTCGATAACACACTTAGACACCTATAAAAACAAAAATTTCAGTTACGAACGCCAATAAATGATTCTGAGCCTGTCTTAAAGCCATACAGCTGCAAAAACATAAAATATCTCCCAAGATTTTTAGAGCAACTCCTTAAAAAAAAAAAAAAAGCTGGCAGACAGAGTCCAAATAGAGCTTTTTGAAAATTTAACAGTAAAAATAAGATTGTCTCTGTCTTTTTATTTGCTTATCTTTCCTTTTTTTTTTTTTGCAATATTGACTTAAAAAACATGCTATAAATTTACCATAGGAAAGAAAGAGCTGGGTATTGTGCTGCATGCCTGTAATACTAGTACTTGGGAGACTGAGACAGGAGGATTGCAGGTTCGAGACCAGCCTCAGCAACTTAGAGGGATTTTCAACAACCTTGTGAGACCCTGCTTCAGAACAAAGAATAAAAAAAGGACTGGGGGTGGAGCTCAGAGGTAGAATGCCCCTCGGTTCAATCCCCAGTACCAAAAAAGTTGTAACATTTAAAATTATAATAATTTATCATAAAGCAATATATATCCCTGCCCATAACATCTAATGATGATACCACAAAATATAAAAATTTAGTATAGAAAGGGGACCAAGGACAGGCTCATGATTAAAGTCAGATGGAAAAGAATGCGAGTTGAAAATAAATTGAATATTTTATTGCTTAGCCCCCAGTTAACACCAGGAGGAATCTTTCCATTAGCAAATTAAAAGGAAACTGTTGTAACCAGCCCAAAGCCAGCTGTAAGAAGAATGTTCCAGGCCACGCTGACAGAAAATGTCCCCAGCCAGGCGTGGTGGCACACGCTTGTAATCAAATCCCAGCATTCAGGAGGCTAAGACAGGAGAATCGCGGTTCGAGGACAGCTTCGGCTACTTAGTGCGGCCCTCTGCAACTCAGTGAGACCCTGTTTCAAAATTAAGAATAAAAAAATAGGCATGGGGGTGTAGCATGGAGATAGAATGTCCCTGGGTTCCATCCCCAGTACCGCAAAAAAAAAAAAAAAAAAAAAAGAAAGAAAGAAAATTTCCCCTAATTTGCCGTAGGCCTCTGACCACCTGAGGACTGGGTCCCCGGAGCCACTGGGGCCCTCTGGGGTGTCATCCCTCCCCATCTCCTCGGGTTGGAAGGCCTGTTTGAGCAGCTTCTCCCGCGGGCATGGCCAGAAGCAACTCTGTCGTAATTCCAGTTCTAGCGAGCTCCGCGCATCCTTGACAGTTCTCGTGTTGTTATTAACTTAGGTGAGTAACTAAGAAATGTTTGGGTTTTGAAACGGTGCCACGAAAGCTTCTCTCTCATCTCCGGGTGATGTCAGCCCCATAAACGGGAGAGATGGAAGAGACAATAAAGAATTCAGGGGTGACATTTAACAAGGAGGACCCTTCTTGTCCCAGAAATCTGAAAAGCACCTTCCATCCCTGCACCAGGCAGTCTAAAGGGTCTCCGAGGGGATGGGGGATGCGGATTCCGACTTAGGAGTCGCGGTGGTGCTTTGACTTTGAGATTCCTTGGTGGGGGGTACGGAGGGATCATGGAATCTTTTCACACTGTCCAATACTGGATGGTTCGAAGCAGCTCCCAGGGATGTTATGAAAAGAAACCCATTTCCCAACGCACTTGGCACAGACCATCTAAACAAGCCTCAAAGCAACCGTCAAAAGTCAGAGAGAACAACTCTTCCATGAGACACTGAAGGGCGCGATCCTTGGAGAACCTCCATAAAACGCCCTGCCAGGTAGCAGTTCGAAGAGACAGCAAAACCCAGGACTTGCCAGGTTCTGGTGGTGCACACCTGTAACCTCAGTGCTTGGGAGGCTGAGATAGGAGGATCGCGGGTTCAAGACCAGCCTCAGCAATTTAGCAAGGCCCTCGGTAACCTAGTGAAACCCTGTTTCAAAACAAAACATAAAATGAAATGAAAGCCGACAGTGATGGCGCATGCTTGTAATCCCAGCGTTTGGGAGGCTAAGTAAGATCAGAGGATCATGGTTCGCAGACAGTCTCAGCTCCTTAGCGAGGCCCTATGCAACTCAGTGAGACCCTGTTTCAAAATAAAGAATAAAAAAATAGGGCTGGGGGTATTGTTCAGAGGTAGAATGTCTCTGGGTTCCATCCCCAGTACCAAAAAATAAAATTAAATTAAAAATGGTCTGGGGGTGTAGACCAGAGGTAGAATTACCCTGGGTTTAATTCCCAGTACCCAAACCAGAACAAACAACAAGAACAAAACAGCACTCGTCTTGGTAGGAATTTAGATGGGTTCAAAGCAGGAGAATATATAAACGTCACGGCAACCTACAGGGCTACGTGTCCCGCAAAGGGAAGCAATGGTCAGAACCCTCACTAGGAGCATGATTTCAGCCCCAGCTGAACCTCACAGAGGCTCGGTGAGAGTTAGCGCCTCTGTCTCTCTGCTGACAACTAACCCATGATATTAATTAATGGTTCGCAGGACCCTGGCCAAGACCTGCATTAAAACAGACGCTGACGCTGACGCAGCACAATCTTCCCAACGAGAACAATTAACTTCTCGCTTCTTTTATGGTCTCCTCCAACCAGAGGCGTTTCTCTCTGCAATCTTCAACGGCCTCCCAGTCGCTCTCAGACCTTCAGATACAGCAAGAAAACAAGCTAGACGGCGCTCGGTGTTGCAACGTTTGGCTCAAAATAGAGAGTCCAGAAACTCAGCCAAATCCCGGGGCCTGTGTTTCTAACACCCCAGTTTGCGCTGTTGCCTGCTAATTCTTCCTAGGCGGCAGGCCCCTCTCTCTCTCTCTCTCTCTCTCTCTCTCTCTCTCTCTCTCTCTCTCTCTCAGTTATGAGGCTCCCACCAGAGTTGGCTTCATGTAAATCCCAGGCCCAACTAAGGTAGTTGGTGAATATTTGAATCAAGTTTTCTTCGTGTATTATAAAAGTGAAATATCATTACCAAAGCGGATGCTACACCCCCACGACAGAATGGACCGTACCCACCATGAGCACATTTTAAGGGGGTGGGTGGCTTATTTACTAAAAAGCATAGCAGGGCTGGGGTGTAGCTTGAAGGTACAATGCCCCTGGGTTTCAACCCCAGTACCACAAAAAAAAAAAGCACAAACATTTTTATATTAGCGAGACTGAGACTAACATACAGACGCAGTCGGACGGCGCATGACAGGGTCACTCTCCGATTTCTCTCCTCTTCCTTTCCTATTTCCCTTTCCCATTTCCATTTTCCTTTTTTCCATTTCCCCTTTCCTTTGTTTTCTTCTCGATTTGCATTATAGGAGCTGGAATTCCATCTAATGGTCCTTCAATCTCCAAATCACAATTTAGAAGTTTTAGAGCTATGCAAAGGATTCATCTATATTATTTTATTTGGGGGTTTGGAGATTGAACCCAGATGCCTTTTATGACTGAACTACACCCCCGGCCCTTTTATTTTATCACATTTATTTATTTACTTATTTATTTTTGTAGCATTGGGGATCGCACCCAGGGACATTTACCCTCTGGGCTACACCCCCCAGCCCTATTTTATTTTATTTTTTGCAGGTCTGGGAGGGAACCCAGGGGCATTTGACCTCCAAGCTACACTCCCTGCCCTATTTTTTATTCTTTATTTTGAAACGGGATCACTAAGTTGCGAAGGGCCTGACTAAGTAGCTGAGGCTGTCTGAGAACCACGATCCTCCAGTCTCAGCCTCCCAAATGCTGGGATGACAAGCATGCGCCACCACACTAGGCTTATTATTTTTTTTTTTTTGAAACAAGGTCTCACTAAGTTGCAGAGGGCCTCACTAAATTGCTGAGGCCGTCTTCAAACCTACAATCTTCCTGTCTCAGCCTCCTAAGTACTTGGATTACAGGTGTGCGTGCCTGGCTTATTTTTTATTTATTTTTTATTTTTTATTGGTTCACTATAGTCTCACAATAAAATGTGGATCATGTTGACAATGGCATATATTCACACTGTATATATATTTTTTTGAAACAGGGTCTCACTGAGTTGCCCTGGTGATCCTTGAACTTGAGATCCTCCTGTCTCAGCCTCCCAAGTACTGAGATTACAGGCGTGCTCTACCACACCCAGCTATGCAAAAGATATAAATGAGCATAACTTTGCATTAGTAAAATCCTTCCCATAGTGAATGATATTCCTGTTATTGGAAAAATAGCCACCCTCTCCCAAAGACCCAGGCAGAAATAACATCACCGGGGCAGCCTCTTCGATTCTGACAGTCTGCATCTTCCTCTCAGTAACTCAAAGTCTACTGAGCCTGGCTCCAGATGCAGGATGGGAGCAAATCCAAAATGGAGTTATCAAGACACGTTGTTTAGAAATAGCAAAAAATCACAAGAGCTGCAGACTACTCCGTTATCCTTTCTCTCCTGTCTTTAAGCATGAGTAGTGATAGTTAATGCACAGCAAAAAAAAAAAAAAAAATCTATGTTCTTAAATCTATTTTTTTACCTTTATTTCTTAACTATTGGCTCAAGACCCTTTGAACTAGTCAGCAGCAGAACAGCCTGACCAGCTGACGGAGGACCTCAAGCAAGACTCGTCCAGAAAAGCAGCAGTACATTTCCCCCTGTTCCTCAACCCGGCTTCTCTTAATCCTGATGCGTCGTGCCCACAGAGTACTAAAAAAATAAGTCTGCGAATTATATCCTAGGGCAGGCCAGCTTCGCAGATTGGAAAAACTAGGCGGAAAAATGTAAAGTGGTTTGTGCAGCAGGGCAGCGCCCAGAGGTGCCAGCTGTATCCTCAACGCATCCACTGCTAAGTAAGTCCCGCTAATCTTCTCCATCTGATAAATTACTGATAAAAATCACGGGAACATGAATCTCAATTGTTCTTGTCTTCCAAATGAGGCCTAAAGTCTGTGTTTGTTTGCATATGTATTTCCAAAATGAGTAATTTAAGACGGCATTGTGCGCATCGTGTAGAACGGCCTGCCTTTGGGCAGGAAGAGCACAGGCATTGTAAGTGGCAAATAGGGCAAACGTGCCCTGGACCAACCGAGCCATCAAGGGAAGCCAGCTGAAATGCCAGCCGGGGGACTGAACTGTGAGCAGGAGACAGGGTGTCCCCCGCCCTTCACATGTTCGCGATTCCAGTTGGGATAGGCATGAAGAAGTCGGAAAAGGTTTGGAGCAACTCATCCTACATAGAAAAATTGGAGATTGTTTGCTCTTATGATCTTATTGGCTTTAATCAATGCGGCAGGGTCAATAGTTAGCGCTAGTTAGTAACGACTATAAATGACAACCTACAGTGATTGAGGAATGTCTAGGTATTCAACACTATGGTGTTAATTCAGCTTGTCTGATTTCGTCCTCCCGGAACCCCGCCCCCACCCCAGAGCATTGCAAGGGAAATCATTAGAGGCCAGAGTTGGATGGGCTGGGAGTTAAGTAAAAACTCCTTCTCTTAGCAGGTGCGGACTGTTAAACCACTAACACCTCTGAACTCAGTATGTGCATCTAAAAAATGAGATAATAATGGTTCCCGCCTCCCAGAGCGCTTAAAAGGATTGAAGCAATTGGCAAATTATGAATACCACTAATTTCATGTCTTATTTCTCTCTCTCTCTCTCTCTCTCTCTCTCTCTCTCTCTCTCTCTCTCTCTCTCTTTCAGTACTGGGAATGAAACCCAGGGAATTCTACCTCTGAGCTACAAACTCAGGTCTATTTTTTCATTCTTTATTTTGAAACAAGGATTCACTGAGTTGCAAAGGGTCTCACTAAGTAGCTAAGGCTGTCCGAGAACAGCGATCCTCATGTCTCAGCCTCCGAAATGCTGGGATTACAAGCGTGCACCACCACGCCCAGCTTCATTTTTTACCCCTAGTAACTTTACTTTTACTGATACGTGCTTAGAAAGTCCATTAACACGGAGGGCATGGTACCTTTTATACAAATATTAAATACGATATTTTTACATGACAAACGAAAAGTAAAAAGGACAATTAAGCGTCATGCCCTCAATTGCCAGAGAGAGGTGGGTTTCTCTGCCTGGCTACAGCAAAATCATCTTCTTCTTCACGATCTCTTTGTGGGACCCCAACATTTCCTTCTTCATCTGAGAAGATTTGCAGGTTGGATAGAACCATCCATTTGTCCCTGGTACTTTTCAGAAAAGCAATCTGGACAGCAAAAAAAAAAAAAAAAAAAGACACAGAATGGCAAAGGTCTTAGCTCAAGTTCCGTACCAGAGCCCCTTGCTGCTTCGGCTGTCCGTGTGCATCCCTCCTCTCCGCGCTGCTCCAAGTCATCCTTGCTGTGTCTAGATCAAGGCCCCTACGCTCTGCTAATAGATGGATTTCTATCCCTCTAGCCCTCCTTCTTTTTCTTTTATTATTGGGAATTGAACCCAAGAGGGTGTCGCTACCTCCAAGCTATACCCTCAGCCCATTCTTTAAAAAACCAACAGGGTTTTGCTAAGCTGCTCCAGAGTTTGCTAAATGGCTGAGGAGAGCCTTGAACCTGCAAGTCTCCTGCCTCAGCTTCCCAAGTATTAGGGTTACCGATGTGTTCCACCGGGCCCAGCTAAGGTCTGCATCTTCAGACTAGCTCGCTCTCAAACTCTGCCTACAACCAAATCCATTTCCTAGAAGCAGAAAAGCAGAGAGTATTGGCTTATGGAAAAGTTCATTATCTGCATATGATTCCACTTGGTACTTTTGTGGGGGAAGGAGTAACTGAGAATTGATTTCAGAGGCATTCTCCCTCTGAGCTACACCCCAAGATGCTTTTTTACTTGTTTTGAAACAGTGCTGAGCATCTTGCTAAATTGCTAAGGCTAGTCTTGAACCTGTGGCCGTCTGTCTCAGCCTCCCAAGGTTTGGGATTACAGCCATGTGCCACCATGGCCCAATTCACTTAATACTTATACCTGGAGGAGAAAGCATAGGAAAGAGAGATCTCTGTGAAAGTTAATTCTTGATCTTTGTTGAACACTAAAAGCAAAGGAGAAGATTCACCACTTTCTGGACGTTATGCTTAAAAAGAGAATAAATCTAGGACACTCTGTGGTTCCTATGTTTGGGGATGGGATGAGAGGTAGTAAGTAGAATTTATCATTAAGAGAAAGAAATGGGCTGAGACTGGAGGATCGCAGGTTCAAAGCCAGGCTCAGCAACTTAGCGAGACCCCTTCCAAATTTAAAAAATTAAAAAGGACTATGTGTATAGCTCAAAGGTAGAATGCCTCCTGGTTCAATCCCCAGTATAAGAGAGAGAGAGAGAGAGAGAGAGAGAGAGAGAGAGAGAGAGAGAGACAGAGAGAGAGAGAGAGAGAGAGAGAGAGAGAGAGAGAGAGAGATTTCTTAATTCTTCTTGACAAAAAAAAATAACAATGGGTAGAACTGGGATTGTCTTTTTATTGGGAAAGTGTCATGACAGCCATGTGCAGGGTGCTCAAATCTCAACGCACGCTGTAAAAGGGCAAAGAAGTAGATGCTGGCTGTCGTTGTACGCAGTTTTAATCCCTCCCGTGGCCCGTGGAGATCTGAGAGGGGAAGGACGGGTGTCAGAGGCCAGGGCTGAGCTGTTGTTCCTTTGATAGCATCTATTTAGTATCTGCCAGTGATTAGCATCTTGGATGCTACTGTGGTTTCCATTTACCCACCTCTGAAGGATAGAGAGAAAGACATGTACCTTCCTCCATGAGATGTGGCCAATTCAATATCATGAAATAAGAACTTTGAAGCCCTTGTAGGAAAATAGAGTACTACTGAAAATACGCCCAAAACGAAGAAGAGAAGCTAGGCATTTGTTAGTACCTTTGCCTGGTACGCCTGAAAAAGTCACGCTATGACTAATGGTTGGAGCAGAGAAGAAGCAGGTGGTACCACGGGCTCCCGTTCAACCCGCCTTCTGCTTTGGTTTCTCGGGAGCCCTTGGGCAATTTCCTTAAGCACCCCACGGTTCAACTTGCTCATCTGTAAAATGGGTATAATCATACCCACTGCCTCACTCGTCGTTAATTAACGACGTATAAAGCTTTTGAAAATATAGAGTGCAGTGTACGTGCTAATTATTATAAATCCAAAAAAGCACCACAGTTCAATTTTTAATTACCTATATATTTTATTGAAAAATTCATAAAGCACTTCATAAAATTAACCTATGTGTCAAAAAAATTACAGCTTGCCTGCACTGTCTTGTTCACCCCTCGGCCAGAACTATAGCAGCAATTTCCTGAGCTAAAGTAATAATTTTATTTCAGTGGTAGAAGTCGAACTAATATGACCAGGCTTAACCTGTGGTTTATGATATATACAATAGCATCTCCCATTCCTCCCTCAATTTCCCTTAGTTATTATAATTCAATTAATATAACAGTATGACCTATTACCAAAATGTTATAATAAGGTAAGCTTGCGTGTCAATTTCACATTCAAGGGTTTATTTTTTTATTTTATTTTATTTTGTGTGTGTGTGTGTGTGTGTGTGTGTGTGTGTGTGTGTGTATGGTACTAGGGGTGAAACCCAGAGGCTTTCTACCTCCGGGCTATACTCCCAGGCCTATTTTATATTTTATTTGGAAACAGGGTCTCACCAAGTTGCTGAGAGCCTCACCTAAGTAGCTGAGGCTGGCTTCGAACCTGTGCGATCCTCCTGTCTCAGCCTCCCAAGCGCAGGGATTACAAGCGTGCGCCACCACGCCCGGCTTACATTCAAGGGTTTAAACACTAAAATATGACCATTCTCTTTACTTAGATCTTTGAAAATGTCCCAAAATATCCCTCCAAAAGGGAACATATTAAAAAATGGTTTTAAGTGAGATAAGGTGGTGCATGCCCATAATCTCAGTATGAGGGAGGCTGAGACAGGAGGATCGCAAGTTCAAAGACAGCCTCAGCAAGGTAGTGAGACTCCCATCAATCTGGCTAGACCTGTTTCAAAACAAAAATAAAATAAAATTTTTAAAGGGTCAGGTATAGCTCACAGGTAGAATGTCCCTGGATTCAATCCTCACACACACACACACACACACACACACACACACACACACACACACACAGAGAGAGTTTTAGTCAACCTACAGGTACCTATCTCAAACAAAGCATGAAAAGGAAATGTCATTTTCTACATTCCTTACTTTCTGGAAACAGAACAGTTTCTTTCACCAAAAAAATAAATATCTCATCTTCCTTCAACAAACCTTGGGCTCATCCCTCTTTAGTAATTAATGGTCTGTGGACATTCAGGATTTCGAGTCCAAGAGAAAGAAGAGAAAGAAATACAAAATGAATGACAGTTGCCATCCATCTTTATAAAAGTAACCCTTATGTTAAAATCAGTCCATATATATATTTTTTTTTTGGGGGGGTGTGGTATGGGGAATGGAACCCGGGGGCAGTCTACCTCCGAGTTACACCCCCAGCCCTACTTTTTATTCTTTCTTTTGGAACAGGGTCTCACTGAGTTGCAAAGGGCCTCACTAAGTAGCCAAGGCTGTCCGCGAACCATGATCCACCTGTCTCAGCCTCCCAAATGCTGGGATGACAAGCCCACGCCACCACACCTGCCTCAGCCACAGTTCTTAAGCCCCTGCTAGAGTGGGACACTACAATAAATCCATGAAAACCAAGGATGTGTGAGCTTCTGTCTGAAAGTACTGATCGGGTATCTGGCAGCCAAGACTTAAGGTTTCCTGAAACAACTTGCAGATGATCTGAAAGCCGTGTCTAGTGAAGCTCTGCGGTAGATGAAGGAATGAAAGAATGGGAGAATGGCTTGGCGGCTGCCTGTCAAAGCTAAGAGGACTCAGAGGGAGGAGCACGTCCCTGTGCCAAAGTCTTGGTGGGCAATCACCTGGGGGGCGATCGAGAAAGGATGCCACTGAGAGTAATAAAGAAGCAAGGAAATACTGATTCCTCTGCCACAGTCTGGATCTCACATGTCCCCCAAAGGCCTGTGTGTTAAAAGCGTGGTCCCCATCTTGGTGTTCAGAAGGTGGAGGGACCTTTAAGAGGTGGGGCCTGCTGGGAGGTCTTTAGGTCATTGGGGGCGTGGCCTTAAAGGGGACTGTGGGACCCTGGTTCTTTCTCCTCTCCTTTCACCCCTGGCTGTGAGGGGGTAGTTGTGCTCCCCGCTGTTGTCAATCACCCCCACCCCAGAGGCCTAGCACCAATGGTCCACCTGCTAAAAGTATGGGCTAAAATCAACCTTTTCTCTTTATAACTTGAATATCTTGGGAATTTGTTAGAGTGCCAGAAAGCAAGCCAACACACCCTGCAAGTGTGCAAGGTATCCAGAAACAGGAAAGAGGAAGACACAGGCCGCCGCCCTTTCCTTGGAACCGAGAGAGGCAAACCGGTGCTGCTATCCCACATCCCGCCTGAGTATATTTAAGCCTCGGACAAAACTCCAGAGAGCGTGGAGCCACCTCTCCGAGTGCCAGGGGGCCATTCTTCCTGGCATTGCCTCCTGTGATCATGAGCATGTGTCACAGAAGGCTGAGCGTAGGTGACAGCGAGTGGAATTCATTTCTGTGCTTTCGGCAGCAAGCATGCCCCGTCCTGCTTGGCAGAGCGGTCCCTCCCCATGGCGTGTGTTCAATCCCAGAATCCTTTTCGCTCTTCTGCTGTCCACTAGCTCAGCAGTCAAGACAAATGCAATGTATGGAGCTGGACTGGCCCTGGAAACACGCTTGCTGCAAACCAAGCATCACTGCGTGGTTCACTTGGCACACGCAATGAATAGTCGGGCATGGTGGCACACACTTGTAATCCCAGTGCTTGGGAGGCTGAGACAGGAGGCTCACAGTTCAAATCCAGGCTCAACAATTTAGTGAGGCTGTCAGCAAATTAGCAAGACTCTGTTTCTAAATAAAAAATAAAAAAAAATAAGGCTGGGGTGTAGCTTAGAGATAGAACGCCCCTGGGTTCAATCCCCAGCACCATAAAAAGAATGTTTAAAGGGTGGTGGTATGCACACCGTTAGACAAGGGACTTTATGTTCCCGAGAAAGTGCCCCTTCTGTCAAATGTAGGTAGGCTGAGAAAGAAAAACGAGAGGGCATTCAATCAGCTTCTTCTTGAGTTGTGTGTTTTTTTATTTTTTAAGAGCTTGATTACGATGTATATGAAACATTTTAAAGTTTGAGTGCTGCCTATAAACCCGTTCCCTGTATGCTAATTGCTCGTCATAAAACTAGATCAAGAACTAGGTCTCTCATCCCAGCACAAGCTCCGGCACGCCTGTTGGCCACGAGTTCAGAGTGCTCCGGGCCTATCTGATGGGCCCCGTGGAGACAGATAGAGAGCCTGGCGGATAAATGGTAAATAGACAGATGTATCATAGTAATAGGGACATCATCTGCAGGAACTCAAAGCAGGGAAAACAGGATACAGTAAACAGCTTGGCATCCAGGTGTTTCACAAGAGAGAATTCCGGGACACCATGTTGGGCCCATGAGGTTCACTGGCAGAGCTGGGGGCCGCTGCAGGGAGGACCCGCAGAAACCCGCAGACATCTCAGCGCTGATATAGAAACCCCCGTGTACTGGCTCAAAGCGAGAGCTCAGCTTCGTCCACAGGGCCCAAGCCTTTCCCAAAGGAATTTGCTAGAACAACCATCTTCTCTGATTGCTAACCTACCTGCACTTGGTTTTTTTGTTTGTGTGTTTGTTTGTTTGTTTGCTTTTTGCGTGTTTGTGTGTGGGTCTGAGGATGAAACCCAGGGACATTCTACCTCCGAGCTACACCCCCTGCCTTATTTTCTATTCTTTATTTTGAAACAGAGTCTCGCTAAGTTGCGGAAGGCCTCACTAAGTAGCTGAGGCTGTCCGCGAACCGCGATCCTCTGGTCTCAGCCTCCCGAATGCTGGGATTACAAGCGTGCGCCACCACGCCCGGCCTCCTGCACCTGTTTTTGTTCTTCCTACTAGAAGAGGAAACTGCCAAATGCTCAGGCTAATGGGGTGTGAGCAGGACCCCAGAAGCCCACCTGCTTTTGACACCGCCAAAGATTTGAAACTCAAAAGGTCCTCTGCAGCCAGAGGGAGGGCCTCCAAGTCCTGCTGCTTCCTCACCGCAGCCTCTAACAAGCCTGGGAACACTGAGAGACCTTTTATGGTTTGGTGGAGTTTTGGGCATTGGAGATTGAAACCAGAACCATTCTACCTCTAAGCTATTTCCCAGCCCCACCCTTTTTTATTTTTTTTTATTTTTTTATTTTGGTGGTACTGGGGGTGGAAGCCAGGGGCTTTTCTACCTCCAGGCTATACTCCCAGACCTATTTTATACTTTTTTTTGGAAACAGGGTCTCACTAAGTTGCTGAGAGCCTCACCTAAGTAGCTGAGGCTGGCTTCGAACCTGTGCGATCCTCCTGTCTCAGCCTCCCAAGCGCTGGGATTACAAGTGTGCGCCTTCATACCCGGCTTGCAAATGATCTTTTAAGAGGGCACTTGCTTTGGCTTAGACCACCTAATCTTTGTGGGATGACATGGTAAGTGGCCAGTCACCACTGATTCTATCCAAACGACTCATGCCAACACAGCAGCAGGCTCCATGCTCTGACAGAGGTCTTCCAAAACTTGGGCCCTAAAACATTGCTTTATTAAAAAATTTTCTCCAGCCGGGCGTGGTGGCGCATGCTTATAATCCCCGTGCTTGGAAAGCTGAGACAGGAGGATTGCGCAGGTTCGAAGCCAGCCTCAGCTACTTAGTGAGACCCTGTTTCCAAATAAAATATTTTTTTAAAAGGGTCTGGGAGTATAGCCTGGAGGTAAAAAGCCTCTGAGTTCCACCCCCAGTACCACCAAAAAAAAAAAAAAAATTCTCTCCAGCCTGGCGTGGTGGCACAAGCTTGTAATCCCTGCCCTTGGGAGGCAGAGACAGGAGGATCGCGCTGGTTCGAAGCCAGCCGCGCTAGCTTAAGAGACCCTATTTCCAAATAAAAATATAAAATAGGTCTGGGAGTGTACCCCGGAGGTAGAAGGGCTTCGAGGAACCCCCAGTACAAAAAAAAAAAAAAAAATTCTCTCCGTACCAGGCATGGTAGTGCATGCCTGCAATCCCAGTAACTGAGAGTCTAAGACAGGAAGATCACAGGCTCAAGGCCAGTTTCAGCAACTGAGCAAGGCCCTCAGCAACATAATGAGATCTTATTTAAAAAATAGAAGTAGACCGGGCATGGTGGCACATGCTTGTAATCCCAGCATTTGGACGTGAGGATTGCAGGTTGGAGGACAGGCTCAGCTACTTAGTGAGGCCCTCCATAATTTAGTGAGACTCTGTTTTGAAATAAATAATTTTTAAAAATAGGGCAGGGGGTATAGCTCAGAGGTAGAATGCCCTGGGTTCAGAAAAAAAAAAAAAAACAACTCTTCTTACAGTGTTCAATTGAATGACAAGAAAGAAGTGTGTGTGTGTGTGTGTGTGTGTGTGTGTGTGTGTGTGTGTGTGTGTCTTTAGTTGAAAATGTCAGCACCAAGCTGCTAACACTCTTTGCTACAGGCAGACTTAACCACTCACAGCTTTGGAACCGATGTAACTTTCCCAATGGCTCAGATACCAGGATCAGTAATTTCAAACACAAAAGGAATCGGGCAACGGGCCTACAAAAATTAAAGAAGCCAGTGGCGTGAACGCTGGGCTCCCGCGAGAAAGGTGACTGATTAGATCTCTCGGCAATTCATTAAGAGTTTTGCAAACCTGTGGGAGATAGCCTCTGTGAGTCCTTGAAGATGAATTCTGCAAGAATTCCAGGTCCAGAAAGAGCTCTTGAGTCCTGGCTTGGCATGGCCTACTGTGGGAAACTTAAGGACAGCTCTGAGCTGGCTTGTCACTTGAGATTGAAACATCATTTGAAATTCTCTCTCATCTGCTCATTTGAGTTTTTTTATTTGTTTGGGGGTTTGTGTTTGTTTGTTTGTTTGGGTTGGTTCATTGTTTCGGTTTTGGTTTTTGTGATACTAGAAATTAAACACAGAGACATTCTACCTCCAAGCTATACCCCCAGTCCTTTCCAATTTTAAGTTTGAAGTCGGGTCTCACTAAATTGCTGAGGCTGTCCTTGAACCTACGACCCTCCTGTCTCAGCCTCCCAAGTACTGGGATTATAGGTGTGCACCACTATACCTGACTTCTCCCCTGCTTATTTAAAGGACTAAACTATATGCCAGCTTGAAAAATAATAATTATTATTATTTATTATTATTATTAATTATTAATATTAACTTAATTTTTAGATCGGCCTCAGCAAAACTGGTTGAGATTATTTCATCTATTTATTTGTAAATCTACTTTCTGGTTTTTGTAAAATGCTTTCTTCTAACTTAAATATTACTGCATTTGTGGGGAAATATTTTAAATTCTCACTCTTATACATTGTATTGCATAAGTTAAACGTTTTTGTGGGGTTTTTCTCTTTATTCTCTTCCTTTTTTGCAAAATAAGTATACCTCACAGGGAACATTCGGGAATATGGAGGTTTCAATGGAGCTGTTAAAAGACAGGAAAGAAGCGAGGAACGTGTCCAGCCTTCTCCTTTGCGTGTCCTGCAGTTTTTCCCGCCTACTCTCCCAAGACAGCAAATCATAGGTTTGATTTCTAAAAAGAAATGATAATTTGGCTGATGATGGCCTCCCAGAACACTGAGCACATTTGGAAGGAAAGGAAGGTAACTTGGAATTGGACTCAGAGGCCTTCTACCTCTGGGCTACACCCCCAGCTGTATCTATTTAGTATTTTGAAATTTTGTCAAATAAAGCTGGGCGTGGTGGCGCACGCTTGTAATCCCCGCGCTTGGGAGGCGGAGACAGGAGGATGGCGCAGTTTCGAAGCCAGCCGCGCTGGCGTAAGAGACCCTGTTTCAAAAATATAAAATAGGTCTGGGATTGTAGCCCGGAGGTAGAAGGGCTTCCAGGAACCCCAGTACCACCAAAAAAAAAAAAAAAGTCAAATAGATTTGATTTCTAAAAAATGATAATTTGGCTGATGATGGCCTTAGAAAACACTGAACACAATGGAAGGAGAGGGCTGTAACTTGGAATTGGACTCAGAGGCCTTCTACCTCTGAGCTACACCCCCAGCCGTATTTATTTTTTTTATTTTGAAATTGTGTCTCATTAAGTTTCTGAGTCTGGCCTGGAACCTATCTATGACCCTCCTGTTGCAGTCCCCTACGTACTTGGATTACAGGCACAAACCACTATGCCTGGCTTGAACACATTTATTTTATATTGTGTGGGAGGGGCGTAAGTACAGGGTATTGAACCCAGGAGCATTGTACCTCCTATTTATACCCCCAGAATCCCCCCTTTTTTATTTTCACGGGCTCTCTCCTAGGTTGTTGAAGGACTCACTTGGTTCCTGAGGCTGGCCTGGAACCTGATCCTCCTGTCTGAGGCACTCGAGTACTGGGATTACAGGTGTGCACCACCATGCCCTGCTTGAACACCTTGTGACTATGTTGGTTAGCTTTCTTCTATTAACAGCAAAAAAAGCTACTTAGACAATCAAGTAAAATGTAACAGCACCATGGGAGAGAGGCTAATATTCCCAAACTCGGTGCTCATTCCAACCAGGTGGAAGGCAGAAGGTCAGTTTGCCCTCGGTACTGACTGGTGGAAAATTGGTCAAGTTCTCAACAATTAGGCTCAACATGAAAATCAAATCCAAATCAAATAGTGTCAACAAGGCGACCCCTTCTTGGTGTCCTCCTTTCTAAATTTGGTAAAACTCTCACCCCTGAAATGAACTGTTTGGCCATCATCATCTCAGTAGAGTATTCTGAAAGACATTCGCCTTGTTTCCATGAGTGCATTCTTCTGCTGCCCTATACGCCAGGCCAAACGGGCAAGCACTGCTGAGAAATACATGTGTTTTCAGAACACCAAGTGAAGAGCAACTGAACCTAAACTAATAGGCCTGGGAATAATGTTGTCCCCGCTGCTCAAACTGAGTGATGACTGATTCCCGTCACCCATCACAGCAATCTCGGCTTCTCCGTGATGGGAGGGAATTAACATTTATCTAGACTCTTCCGTGAGCTGGACACTGTTCAAGGCATTTCTACTTGTATTTAATCCCCACACTAGAGCTGACAGTCAGCTGGTCCCCTGCCATTCAAAGAACTGCCCGGCTTCCGGTGCAACTGGCCAGGACTCCATTCTCATGGGTCTTTGCTCTGAATGGCCCAGGAGAACTGTTCGTGTTATCTCAACATTTGCAAATGAAGAAACTGGAGTTCTCGGAAATGAATGATTTCCCGAGGGTCACACAGATTTTATTTTTTATTTATTTATTTATTTGGTACTGGGGGGTGGAACCCAGAGGCTTTCTAACTCCGGGCTATACTCCCAGACCTATTTTATACTTATTTGGAAACAGGGTCTCACTAAGTTGCCGAGAGCCTCACTAAGTAGCCGAGGCTGGCTTCGAACCCGTGCAATCCTCCTGCCTCAGCCTCCCAAGCGCGGGGATTACAAGCGTGCGCCACCGCGCCCAGTGTGGGTCACACAGATTTTAAGGAGAAACAAAGATCTAAATGTAAGCAACTTCTTAACTGCTTCCCTTCTCGGTGTCATTTCTTTTTGGTGGTGGTGGTACTAGGAATTGAACCTACAGGCGTTCTGCCTCTGAGCTCCATCCCCAGCACTATTTTACTTTTTATTTGGAGACAGGGCCTCACTAAGTTGCTGAGGTTGACCTTGAACCTGCGATCCTCCTATCTCAGCTTCCTGAGTACTGGGATTATGGGCTTACATCACCGTGACAGGCTCGATGTGACCTATTTTATAATTTTTACTCCACTGAGAAGCTAGCTTTTGGGTCTCTTTATAAAGGTAAACAGTGTCTCTTGGTTACAGTCAGGAGTATTTCTTGAAGACTATGTTTACCAGTGCTACTTTCTTTTTTAAAATGTAGGTTGAGCCCAGAGGTATTCTACCTCCAAACTATACCCCCAGACCTATATTATTTATTTATTTATTTATTTATTTATTTATTTATTTTTATTTAATTTTTTTTTTTTTTTGCGGGTCTGGGGATGGAACCCAGGGGCATTCGACCTCCGAGCTACAGCCCCTTGCCCTATTTTTTTTTTTTATTCTTTATTTTGAAACCGGGTCTCACTGAGTTACAGAGGGCCTCACTAAGTAGCTGAGTCTGTCTGTGAATCACGATCCTCCGGTCTCAGCCTCCCAAATGCTGGGATTACAAGCGTGCACCACCAGCCTGGCTCCTTTTTTTTTTTTTTTTTTTTTTTTTTTAACAGGGTCTTGCTAAGCTGCTAAGGCTGGCCTAAAACTGCAATCCTCCTGTCTCAGCCTCTCAAATACTAGGATTATAGGTGTGCACCATCATACCTGGATTGTTACATATCTTTAAAGGGATTCTTATTCTTTAAAATATGTTCAATAGAACCGAGTGTGGTGATAGATGCTTATAACCCCAGTACTTGGGGGACTGAGACAAGAGGATCACAGGTTCAGATCCAGCCTCAGCAACTTAGAGAGGCCCTCAGCAGCCTAGTGAGACCCTATTTCCTATCGGGCTGAGGGTATTGCTTGGAGATAGAATGCCTCTGGGTTCAATCCCCAGGACCAAAAATAAACAAATAAATAAAATATGTGCAACAACATTATGTGTGAATTGGAGGCTCCTAGAACACGCTGGCTGCATGACACTTGTCCACTGCCCACTGGGAATGGGACGCTCATTCATGCAGGTGGCAAATACCAGCTTCATGGAGAGCCACTTATTGTTTGAAATGCAAAACAACAAACAACATGAGAGGTGGGAGGAGCCTCAGCGCCACCAACCCTGTCACCTGATGCTCCACCGGTTTGCACCTTATTCCAAACGGATGACTTCTCTGCGCGAGAGTGAATCTGCGTAAGCCAGAGAGCTCGTCTCTGGGCAGCCGACTCTATAGAGAGTTCTTTTTAAACCGCTGGTTTTAAGTTGGAAATTTTCAATACCTCCTCCGTAGGAGAGGTCTTCGGCTGCTTGTAAACCAAGTTAATCTTACATTCTCATCAATTATTTTTTTTCTTCTCCAAGATAGATGGCCCAAGTTCTTCCACTATTTCTTGTATGGAAATAATTTCCAAGTCCCCTCTTGATCCTAACTGATTTTACTTATTTATTTATTTTGCGGGTCTGGGGACGGAACCCAGAGGAATTTGACCTTTGAGCTACACTCCCTGCCCTGTTTTTTATTCTTTATTTTGAAACCAGGTCTCACTGAGTTGCAGAGGGCCTCACTAAGTAGCTGAGGCTGTCCGCGAATCGCGATCCTCCGGTCTCAGCCTCCCGACAGCTAAAATTACAAGCGCGCGCCACCGTGCCCGGCAACTGATGTCCTTTAAATGAACTCCAGTGTGTTCCTCTTGATTACAGTATCTTGAAGTCCGGATACTGGACTCCATATTTTATACTCCCTACTCAGACTGACTACGAAAGAGCAAAACTTTAGCCGGATGTGGTGGCGCACGCTTGTAATTTCAGCATTTGAGAGGCTGAGACAGGAGGATCCGGGTTCGTGGACAGCCTCAGTTACTACATAGTGCGGCCCTTTGCAACTCAGTGAGACTCTGTTTTAAAATAAGAAATAAGAAATAGTGCTGGGGGTGTAGCTTGGAGGTAGAATGCCCCTAGGTTCTACCCCCAGTACCGCACACATACAAAAATTAAAAAAAAAAAAACAGAACTTTATCTCGCAATGTAGTTGAGAATACAGATCTCATTTTTGTTAAACTGAACAAAAATGAGAAAGCTCGGTGTACAGACACAGGCATTGTTCAGAAAATCCCAACTATGTGTTTGGCTGCCCGGGAGTAATAAGATCATTATGTTGGGATGGTTAACTCAATTCTCATTAATGTATTTAAAATTTTTAGATTCCCTCCTTGGAGAAATCGCTCTGAACGGTTTCTAAGCCACGTCTGATCAGATTGAAGTTAAACCGTGTTTCTCATTTGGTGTTTTGTTTTGTTTCTGTCTTTGTTGTTGTGTTTTTGTGTTTCTGTGTGTTACTAGGAAGTGAATCTACCAGCGTTCTACCTCCGGGCTACATCCCCATCCCTTTTTTACTGTTTATTTTAAAACAGAGTCTCACTAACCTGCAGAGGGCCTCACTAAGTAGCTGAGGCTGGCCGCGAACCTGCGATCCTCCTGTCTCAGCCTCCTAAGTACTGGGATTACAGGCATGCGCCACCACGCCCGGCTTCATTTCAGTGAATTCTAACGAGAGGCCTGAGCACTGGTTTTTCCCTTGGCCACAGGTGAAGCTCGGCCAGCCTCACCTCCCAGCCGCCCTTCTGCTTCCTCTGCGCCCTCTCCTGAGGATATTCCCAGTGTGCCCTCTGCTTAGGCAGGCCTTCCTCAGGAAATGCCACGGAGGGTTTAAAATAATGGAGAAAGCCGGGCCTGGAGGCGCACGCTTGTAATCCCCCACGCTTGGGAGGTGGAGACAGGAGGATCGCGCAGGTTTTAAGTCAGCCGTGCTGGCTTAAGAGACCCTGTTTCCAAATAAAAATAAATAGGTCTGGGAGTGTAGCCCGGAGAAAGGTTCCATCCCCAGTACCACCAAAAAAAATTAAAAATAAAATAAAATAATGGAGGAAAAAAACCTTACTTTTAATTTTGATCCACGTTTTTGGCGATCGCCAATCTCCATTCTTCCAGCAGGGGCTGGCTCTACCAAAAAAGTGCCAGAATATTCACTTTCACGTATTTTTTATATTTTTAAATTTATTATTTTTGTGTGTGCAATACCAACAGGCTAGGTGTTGTTTCGGACCCTGGACATTTTGGTAAATGCAGAGCAGGTTTCACGGTGAACTCAAGGTTGTTTCAAAATGAAGATGAAGAGCCTGGCGTGGTGGTGCACACCAGTAATCCCGGTACTTGGGAGGCTGAGACAGGAGGATCGCAAGTTCGCGAACAGCCTCTACAAGTAGTAAGACTCTCCTCAATTTAGCCAGATTTGTTTCAAAATTTAAAAAATAATAATAAGGCTGGGGGATTGTAGCTTGGAGATAAAATGACCCTGGGTTCAATCCCCAGTATCACACACCAAAAAAAAAAAAAATGATAATAAGGAGATGGAGAACTGTAATCACATCTAAATTATATACTGAATATGAGTTCAATGAAA
This sequence comes from Muscardinus avellanarius, assembly GCF_963383645.1. Taxonomy (NCBI): domain Eukaryota; kingdom Metazoa; phylum Chordata; class Mammalia; order Rodentia; family Gliridae; genus Muscardinus; species Muscardinus avellanarius. The sequence goes on from NC_137806.1 coordinate 23,900,162, forward strand.
GAATGAGCCTTACGTGCACACCACCTCTACGGAGTAGTAGTGAGCCTAGAATTAACCGTGAGGAAATGCCAGGTCCAAGCCTGGCATGGCGATGTATGTCTGTAATCCCTGTACCTGGGAGGCTGAGACTGGAGAATCGCTGGTTCAAGGTCAGCCTCAGCAATATAAGAAAGTCCTCAGCAATTTAGCGAGACACTATTGCAAAATACAAAAATAAAGCCTGGTGTAGTGGTACATACCTGTAATCCTAGTAAATGGGAGGCTGGGACAGGAGGACGGTGGGTTGAAGGTCAGCCTTGGCAATTTAGTGAGACTGTGTTTCAGAATAAAAACTAAGCCGGGGCGTGGTGGCGCGGGTTTGTAATCCCAGCATTTGGGAGGCTGAGACAGGAGGATCGCGGTTCGAAGACAGCCTCAGCTACTACTTAGTGAGGCCCTTTGCAATTCAGTGAGATCCTCTTTCAAAATAAAGAATAAAAAATAAGGCTAGGGTATAGCTCAGAGGTAGAATGCCCCTGGATTCCATCTCCAGTACAATAAATAAATAAATAAATAAATAAACAAACAAACAAACAAACATAACCAGGCATGGTAGTGCATGCTTGTAATCCCAGTGCTTGGGAGGCTGAGTACTGGGCCAGACTCCTCAACCAAGTGAGACTGTGTTTCAAAATAAAATAATGAAGCCGGGCGTGGTGGCGCAGGCTTGTAATCCCCGCACTTGGGAGGCGGAGACAGGAGGATCGCGCAGGTTCAAAGCCAGCCGCGCTGGCTTAAGAGACCCTGTTTCCAAATAAAAAGGTCTGGGAATGTAGCCTTGGGGTGGTAGGGTTTCTAGGAATCCCTGTACCACCAAAAAATAAATATAATAATAATAATAATAATAATAATAATAATAAAAAAATAGGGCTGGAGTGTAGCTCAGAGGTAGAATGCCCCTGGGTTCCATCCCCAGTACCACACCAAAAATAGAAAAAAAAAAATAGGGCTGGGGGTGTGACTCAGAGGTAGAACACCCCTAGGTTCAACCCCCAGTACCATAAAAGAAAACAAAAACAGTTCCATCAGTTGCTAGGTGATGATCTTGGGTAGCAAATGACCCTCCTCCAAGCCAGGCTTCATCTGTCCAATGGGAGTGCAAGCTGCTGCCTTAAGTGGCCGTGGAGGCGTTTTCTGAGATGACGACTCTCGCTGGGCACTCGGCAGATGGCAGCTCTCATTTCTTCGTCATCGTCACACATAAAGCACCCGCGGGCAGAACAGGGCCACCAACTCACAGCGCTCGCCATCAGCCTAGGTGAGGAGAAGCCAGGCGGCAATCTCTGTAGACTCCATGTGTGCACACAGATGCGGGGACGCAGCCTTTGGGCCAGGTGCAGCCAGCCATTCCAACCAATCAGGACACTGTCCAGGAGTTCAGGGTCAGCCTGGACCACATAATGAGACTTTATGTGTGTGTGGGGGGGGGGGAGAAAGAGGAGAAAGAGAGGAAGAGAGGAAGAGAGGGGAGAAAGAGGGAGAGAGAGAGGGAGAGAGAGAGAAAGAGAGGGAGAGAGAGAAAGAGAGGGAGAGGGGGAGAGAGGAGAAAGAGAGGAAGAGAGGGGAGAGAGAGGGGAGAGAGAGGGAAAGAGAGGGAGAGAGAGAGAGAGGGAGAGAAAGGGAGGGAGAGAGAGAGGGAGAGAGGGAGAGAGAGGGAGGGAGAGAGAGGGGGAGAGAGAGAGGGAGAGAAAGGGAGGGAGAGAGAGAGGGAGAGAGGGAGAGAGGGAGGGAGAGAGAGGGGGAGAGAGAGGGAAAGAAAGGGAGGGAGAGAGAGAGGGAGAGAGAGGGAGAGGGAGAGAGGGAGGGAGAGAGAGGGAGAGAGGGAGAGAGAGAGAGAGAGAGAGATAGATAGATAGATAGATAGATAGATAGATAGATAGATAGATAGATATCGGCATCTTTCCCAAATAATTAAAGTCAGAATACCATAGTGATATCTGTCTTCCCGTGCTTTCAGCAGCACGACTCACAATGGCCGAATGACGGAACCAGCCGAGGTTTCCATCAGTAGGTAAGTGGATAGAGAAAATCTGCCCTACACACAGTGGTCTTCCTCGGCATAAAGAAGAACAAAATTATGTCATTTGCAGGACAATGGATAGAACTAGAGAATGCCAAGTAGTGAGACCGGCCACGGGCAGAGAGTGAAGGGCCGTACACTTTCTCTCATATGGGGAAACCAGAGAGAAAATAGGGACAGAAAGAGAGTTCATGGAAATGAGAGATAAACCAGTCAGATAGCAGACAGGGTTGGGGGGAGGTGGAGGAAATGAGGTTGAAAAAGGAAACATTTCAAATAACGGTAGGTCCATCTAAGAAGGGATCACCACCAATCTCACTAGCGTGGACCAGAGGGAAGAGAGAGGAGAAGGAGGGAGGAATGGGTTGGGATCTAGAGGGAAATGTAGCCGGGCGTGGTGGCGCACACTTGTAATCCCGGCGTTTGGGAGGCAGAGACAGGAGGATCGCGGTTCGTGGACAGCCTCGACTACTTAGTGAGGCCCTCTGCAACTCAGTGAGACCCTGTTTCAAAATAAAGAATAAAAAACAGGGCTGGGGGTGTAGCTCGGAGGTAGAATGCCCCAGGGTTCCATCCCCAGTACAGCAAAAATATTTTATAACTTTGAATTCACTATGATGTGTGATTACAATGCCCCCAATAAGAGTGTAAAATTTTGAGAGAGAGAGAGAGAGAGAGAGAGATGGTCTTTTATCTCTGGCCTATTCCTCTGGCATCTCTGAACTAAGACATTGCAATTAAACCTTGATTTGGATAAATTCCGTAATAATTTTAAGTTATGGCTATCTTTTACGAGTGGTTTTTTAAAGTGCATTTTTGTTTTTGTTTTTGTTTTTTTGGTGGTACTGGGGTTCCTGGAAGCCCTTCTACCTCAGGGCTACGCTCCCAGACCTATTTTATATTTTATTTGGAAACAGGGTCTCTTAAGCCAGCGAGGCTGGCTTCCAACCTGCGCGATCTTCCTGTCTCCGCCTCCCAAGCGCGGGGATTACAAGCGTGCCCACCACGCCCGGCTTTTGAAGTGCATTTTTAAACATTTCCCGTTCACAAGGCAGGCGCGCTGAACTGGGATGATTTCTGCTCCGCGTCCTGAGGGAGCCTGTTCTAAGCCGCAACTGGGAGGGAGGTTTCCTGTCTGTGGACCGCCTACCACGATGTTTTAAATATTGAAAACAAGCTTCCCTTCACACGGAGGATCTGCATCATCTAGGCACAGATCACCCAGATGCCTATCTGGATCCCAACACTTCTTATTCTTTTTCTTCCAGCCTTATGGAAGGGTGATTGACAGATGAAAACTATATATAGGTAAGATATGTAACGCGATGCGCCGATAAACATATCCATCGTGAAGCGATTTCCACCACCAAGAAAAGTGACAAAGACGGTCCTGTGCACTGGCGCACACCTGTATCCCGGTACCTGGGAGGCTGACACAGGAGGACCGCAGGTTCCAGGTCAACATCAGCAATTTAGCAAAGCCCTTCGCAACTTAGTGAGACCCTGTTTTCACATAAGAAATAGAATAGGGCTGGGGGGTGCAGCGCAGAGGTAGAATGCCCCTGGATTCCCTCCCCAGTACCGCAGGAAAGGAGAGGTAGAGAACCATCGTCTCACACAGTACACATCCATCCACCCATTCATTCATTCACCTTGTGGCACTTGGAATTAAATTAGGACATTCCACCTCTGAGCTACAGCCCCCAGACCTTTAGATTTTTTCTTTAGAAATAGAGTCTAGCTAGGTTGTTGAAAGTCTTTGCTGAGGCTGTCCTCCATCCTGCAATCCTCCTGTCTCAGCCTCCCAAGTACCTGGATTACTAGTGTGTTCCACCATACTTGGCTTAGTTTTGTTTGTTTGTTTGTTTTTGCAGTATTAGGGATGGAACCCAGGGGCATTCTACCTCCAAGCTACACCCCCAGCCCTGTTTTTTATTCTTTATTTTGAAACCGGGTCTCACTGAGTTGCATAGGGCCTCACTAAGTAGCTGAGGCTGTCCTCGAACACAGTATCCTCCTGTCTCCGCCTGTCAAATGCTGGGATTACAAGCGTGTATCACCACACCAGGCTCAGTTACCCTTTTTTTGAAAGAACACATTTTTGTAATAAAACTTCACTCTGGTCCCTGTACTAATAATAAGACAAGCAAATTCCAAAGTGTTTTTTAACAAGTTGGAGACATTATCTCCGGATGGCATGAAATGTCCTTGTTTAAGGCCTCTGGAAAGGAAATCCAGCTAACTGCTAGGCTTGCTTAGGGGAGGCGCGTGTGCTGAGGCAGGAGGGAGATGAACACCCTTCCCCGGGCAGCCACTCACTCTCCTAATGGAGTCTGGCGGCTAGACTTTCAGGAAGTTCATAGGTTCAGACAATTCAAATGGGTCTTTGAAAAAGGGTCCAAATGACTGATGTCTCGTGTCGAATGGAAACAATGACCGTACTAACAACAAATCACTCTTATCTGCTCGTTCATGGGGTCCCCCAAGGACTGCGAATAGGCCATGTTGCCAGCTCCAGTTGGGTCACGAGGACTGGCCGTGACGAGGACGTAATAAAAAGTCATTTCTTCCAGCAAGTCTCTTTCTTGGGCAGTTTTTAAACGAATGCACACGAACACAGGAAAGCACCCCCTTTCTCCTCGGTCTATGAAATATGACCACAAACCATCTAATTTACCCCAAATCGCTCTCTGTACTGTCGCTTTTTAGAGGCTTTGGTAACAAAATAACCCCCACTTCAAAGCCAGTTTTTCTATAGATCCCTCAAATTTCTTCTTTGGTTAGGGGGAAAAAAAAAACTCTTTATTTGGGAGTCTTGAGCTTGTAACCTAGGTGTTAACCTTAGCGAGACGCAGAATGAGATAAATGCTTGCACTAGTATCTTTTTTTTTTTTTTTTTTTTTGGTGGTACTGGGGTTCCTGGAAGCCCTTCTACCTCTGGGCTACGCTCCCAGACCTCTTTTTACATTTTATATTTGGAAACAGGGTCTCCTAAGCCAGCGCGCGCGGCTGGCTTCGAACCTGCGCGATCCTCCTGTCTCCGCCTCCCAAGCGCGGGGATGACAAGCGTGCGCCACCACGCCCGGCTTGCACTAGTATCCTTTTAATGCCACTGGGATCGTTTGGGGAGGAGATTCTCACACTTGGATGGCACATGGAATAACACCAGTGCACTTTCATTAGTAATTACTCTAATTAGCGACACTGGACGTGAGCGTCACAGTAATTTGTAGTTATCAAAGTTCCAGCAAAGAATAAGACAGAGACAGGTTTGCAAAAATTGGGAGGCGAATCAGTTGTGTGTCTGTTTGATTGCAGGTCAAGGAAAATTTGGTGTAAAAAATGAGGGGCTTTCTGAGCCTGGTGGTACACAAGTATAATCTAAGTATTTGGGAGGCTGAAAGAGGAAGGTTCCAAGAGAATCAGTAACGTGGTGAGACTCAGCAACCTAGCAAGACTCTATTTCCAAAGAAAAATATGACAAGAGCCCGGGGAGCAGCTGAGAGGGAGAGTGTCCCTCGGTAGCACACAAAAAAGAATGCACTTTGGGTGGGCGTGGCGGTCCCTAGTACAGAAGGATCTGGAAAGTTTCTCTGGTCACCTGAGGTATAGTGAAGCTCAAACCACTGATAACATTGACCTTTGACACGTAGGAAAAAGCTGGAGAAGAAAAGCATACGAGCTTCCAAGAACTTAGTACATTTATAAGTCTGCTTAGGGGCAATCAGGGCCCACCCCCAGAAGTATTATTGACCACACACTTGAAATCAGATTTGTGTCGGTTTTAAGGATGGTTTTGTAAACAACTGATCTACTAAATGTTTGATAATGAGATGTTCTAAAGATTATCAGAATGAAATTAAACAAAGAACATTTGACTTCACTGCGTTTAATTTTATGGGTTAGAATTAGTGGGTTTAAATCTATGCGTTTAATGGCCAGGAAAAGAAAATTGTAAGGGAAATAACCTGTCAAAGTCCCAGATTTTTGTAAATCCTCCCTTTCAAATGGCATCTCTGAGCAATTTCACCATTCTTCCCAAAGGAATATATAAAGAGTTGCTTCTAGTCTGGTGATTAAAAAGGAGTCCCTTGACTCGCTGAGATACCACAGGTACTGCGAGTCCACCAAGAGGAAATCACACCACCTGACCATCAGTCGCCCTTGGAATGGATGTGTTCTTAGAAGGCCAGGGATGTGGCGCAGCTCATGCCCCTAATCCCAGTTCTTGGGAGACTGAGACGGGAGGGTCGCGGGTTCAAGGACAGCCTCAGCAAGTAGTGAGACTCTCATCAACATAGTAAGTGTCTGTTCCAAAATAAAAATAAAAAAGAATGAGCGGGGTGTAGCTCAGAGATAGAAGGCCCCTGGGTTCAGTCTTCAGTCACACACACACGCGCGCACACACACACACACACACGCACACACACACGACAAGGGTAGATGTCTCTAGCCTTGAGCACCGTAGACCTTCTTTGTTCTCCAACCCATGACTCCTAACTCACAAGTGAATTGAGAAACCAATTTTTTTTTTTATGTAGCAATAGATAGGTTGGAATGGAATAGAAGAAGAGAATAGGAGAGTGTGTGTCCCGTGCAGCAGGCGTGGTTATTATTCCAAGAAAGCTCCTGTTTCAGTTGTATGTGTACATGTGCCCTGAGAACCATATAAAACGAATTTCTTTCTGTGGGTTGTGGTCAAGAGAGTTTGACAAGCCACTGCCTTGGCAGTTTCAGAAAGCCTGGGGACCACCATGAACCCAGGGCACCAGAAAGAAAACGGGGCCTCAAAAATAGCACAATAGGCCCGGCATGGTGGCACACGATTGTAATCCCAACATTTGGGAGACTAAGACAGGAGGATCGCGGTTCTCAGACAGCCTCAGCTACTTAGTGAAGCCCTTTGCAACCCAGTGAGACCCTGTTTCAAAATAAAGAATAAAGGTGCCGGGCGTGGTGGCGCACGCTTGTAATCCCCACGCTTGGGAGGCGGAGACAGGAGGATTGCACAGGTTCGAAGCCAGCCTTGCTGGTTTAAGAGACCCTGTTTCCAAATTTGAAAATATAAAATAGGTCTGGGAGTGTAGCCCAGAGGTAGAAGGGTTCCATCCTCAGTACCTCAAAAAAAAAAAAGAATAAAAAATTAGAATTGGGGGTGTAGCTCGGAGGTAAAATGCCCCCTGGG